>NC_041402.2:73923469-74228469 GCF_900747795.2 Erpetoichthys calabaricus
ACAATGTTCCAGAAGGTAAGGTCTTTGCCTAGACCTTCAAAGACAAACTAGTTTTACTTTAATGTTCTTCTTGGACAGCAAAGGCTGGGAGACATTGCAAATAGGTCAAATTTGTACAGTCTTTGAAAACACACTTTGAGAGTGTCTGCAGATCCTGCAATTACATTTTTGGGTTCTTGGAGGCTTCTTTTAGTATCTGTCTGCTCTTGACCTGAATTTGCTGGGCCAGTCCTTCCCGAGGGCCTTCGAGTGCTCTTTTGATCCTTGCATGTGGTTTAAATGACAGGTTCCAATGATGAGATGCTTCTTTAGAGTATACAGTTGGAACCTAATCTGAAACGCCCGATTCGGATTTTATGGATTTGATACATGCAAAGATGCATTTACTTACAAATCTGCAAATTTTGTTATATTCATTCTCCTAAATTACCATATCCACTTTATTATTTGTAGGAATGTTTTGCTCGAAGATCTGGGGCCTCATGCCTTGTATAGAACACACTAAAACATGGCATGTGGACAAAACTGGAAATGTGTGAATGCACAAAATTAAGACGCATAAAACTAAGCAAAGGTCTATGCACTTTCCCTTTATAAATCAATGCGAATTTAAAAAACACACATGCACAAGCTTATAGCTCCACACTGACCTCACAGAATTGTGCCTATTTGAATATGCAAATAGCCCTGTCCATTCAGTGTTTTGTTAAAAGATAATAGCAAATGTAGGATTTAAAAAAAAAAAAATCTGAATGAAAAATGGAGGTCCTGCTCAGTGAAGGTAAGGAAAAACATACAATTTAGTGGCTTAAGCAGTGGTATAACCAACACAAGGAAATTGGAGTGGCACAGAGTGGAGGAGGCACTCAAAAGTTAAAGTTCACAAAGTTGCACAATGCCCAAAATAAAGAAGTAGTCAGATAAAAGTGGAAAGGCGAGTTGCAGCCCACTGTCTTGAGTGTCAACACCACTGGAGGAGGTAATGGAATTCTGGGGCTCACACTGAGACATTTTCACATCACAGAATTTTCATATTGAAGGCTTTCCATTTACATAAGCAAATTCATTTTCTGAAGGTGCCTTTATAGCAATATAGTCAGAGCAATCAACTGCACTCAGATCTGGAAATCAGGACGTTGCTGCGAATTGTGCTTTGATGTTTGCCCATTCAACTACAGTGTAATGAAATCTGACAAGTGGAGAATACCATCCCATACAAGCTGGCATGGCATGACTCGGATGACAGAGAAATACCCGATTGGTTAGCCAGTTCACATTGAAAAGCTGCATTCCATGCTCCATTACAGTGGGGCTAAAAAGTATTTAGTTAGCCACCAATTGTGCAAGTTCTCCCACTTAAAAAGATGAGGTGCCTGTAATTTTCATCATAGGTATACCTCAACTGTGAGAGACAAAATGAGAAAAAAAATCCAGAAAAATCACACTGTGATTTTTAAAGAATTTGCAAATTATGGTAGAAAAGTATTTGGTCACCTACAAACAAGCAAGATTTCTGGCTCTCACAGACCTGTAACTTCTCCTGTAAGAGGCTCCTCTGTCCTCCACTCGTTACCTGTATTAATGGCACCTGTATGAACTCGTCATCAATATAAAAGACACCTGTCCACAACCTCAAACAGTCACACTCCAAACTCCACTATGGTCAAGACCAAAGAGCTGTCAAAGGACACCAGAAACAAAATTGTAGACCTGCACCAGGCTGGGAAGACAATCTGCAAATAGGTAAGCAGCTTGGTGTGAAGAAATCAACTGTGGGAGCAATTATTAGAAAATGGAAGACATACAAGACCACTGATGATCTCCCTCGATCTGGGGCTCCACGCAAGAGCTCACCCCGTGGGGTCAAAATGATCACAAGAACGGTGAGCAAAAATCCCAGAACCACACGGGGGGACCTAGTGAATGACCTGCAGAGAGCTGGGTCCAAAGTAACAAAGGCTACCATCAGTAACACATTACGCCGCCAGGGACTCAAATCCTGCAGTGCCAGACGTGTCCCCCTGCTTAAGCCAGTACATGTGCAGGCCCGTCTGAAGTTTGCTGGAGAGCATTTGGATGATCCAGAAGAGGACTGGGAGAATGTCATATGGTCAGATGAAACCAAAATAGAACTTTTTGGTAAAAACTACTCGTGTTTGGAGATGAAAGAATGCGGAGTTGCATCCAAAGAACACCATACCTACTGTAAAGCATGGGGGTGGAAACATCATGCTTTGGGGCTGTTTTTCTGCAAAGGGACCAGGACGACTGATCCGTGTAAAGGAAAGAATGAATGGGGCCATGTATCGTCAGATTTTGAGTGAAAACCTCCTTCCATCAGCAAAGGCATTGAAGATGAAACGTGGCTGGGTCTTTCAGCATGACAATGATGCCAAACACACCGCCCGAGTGGCTTCATAAGAAGCACTTCAAGGTCCTGGAGTGGCCTAGCCAGTCTCCAGATCTCAACCCCATAGAAAATCTTTGGAGGGAGTTGAAAGTCCGTGTTGCCCAGCGACAGCCCCAAAACATCACTGCTCTAGAGATCTGCATGGAGGAATGGGCCAAAATATCAGCAACAGTGTGTGAAAACCTTGTGAAGACTTACAGAAAACGTTTGACCTCTGTCATTGCCAACAAAGGGTATATAACAAAGTATTGAGATGAACTTTTGTTATTGACCAAATACTTTTCCCCACCATAATTTGCAAATAAATTATTCAAAAATCAGACAATGTGATTTTCTGGATTTTTTTTTCCCCCATTTTGCCTCTCATAGTTGAGGTATACCTATGATGAAAATCACAGGCCTCTCTCATCTTTTTAAGTGAGACAACTTGCACAATTGGTGGCTGACTAAATACTATTTTGCCCCACTGTACATCGTTATAGATGGATTACAATCCATTGCATTAAAAATTTGTCAACGATATGCAGTTAATTTTCGTGTGTTTGATAAAGCCTGCATAATGGACGCAAATATATAAAAAAGGAAACCCACACAGAAACAGTAACACTGCTTTGACACTGGATGCCACCCATTTATAAAATGGAGCAGAAACATGCGTACGCAAGGTCCAAGACTGCTGTGAAAATGTGTGTGGCATTACACCATTTTCAGTTTTATACATCTCGATGGGAGCATGGAAATGGGTGTACACAACATGTGTTTATGTAGGATATCGTTTGGACTTAATTTTCCTACAAAATGTGTCTGATGTTTTTGTTTATGCTAATATCAGAGCATGCTTAAAGATGGTGGATGCACGAACCTGAAGAAGCGGCCTCGATGCCTGGGCTGGTAACCACCATAATACCTAGAGAATCCAAAGTTGCGGCCTCTGTACCGAGGAGCCCTTTGACCACCTCTGTCTGTAGTGCTTATGCCTGGCACATTAGTTCTCTTTGGAAGCACCTGAAAAAGGAAACTTGTATGTCAAAAAAGCAAAGCAACCACCCTACCTCAATGGCAAGCTAAAATACCAAAGGGCATAAAGATAGAAGTGAAAAGGGCACACAATTTTAGGATGTTTATTTGGAATGAGGGTGGAGGCAACCCCCACACAAACATTGACCAGGCTATGTTATGCCAACTGAAGAGAATTCTACTACTACTTAAGAGCATTATAAATTAACACATACCTTTATGACCCTTCCTCTGAACAGTGTCTCATCAAATGTGATTGCAGTTTTCACAGAGTCCTCCTCTGAAAATTCAATGTATGCAAATCTAAGAATTTTGTACAAGAGGAAAGTTTAACTTTTTCTGTTAAATAAAAAACGCACCCAATCAAGCCAAGGTTATATTTATTTACCCTTTAGGATGACCACTGAATTTGTCACACAAGATAGTTACACGATTTACTGGACCACATCCACTGAAGTGAATTTCCAGTTCATCTGCTGTAGCACCATAATCCACCTACAAAAGGAAAAAAAAAAATGCTGTAACTAAACCAAAAATAAATAAATAAAATCAGTCAAATTGCTGGCCTGTTGATAGATAGATATAGATAGATATCTATCTTATATAAATTAAAAAAAAAAAAAAACCATATACATGAATACATCATGCAAAAAGAAATGAAGCATTACTTTGCAGAGCACGAGAGATCACAGAGAAAATCTTCAAACTATGGCAATAACTTACATTGCCCACATAGACCGATCGGTTATCTGCATCCATCTTCTCTTCAGCCGTCACTGGATAAAACACACCTAACATTTATAAAGATAGGAAGACGTCCGTGAATGTTTGTTAAAATTATACAAAACCATTTAACGTGTAATTAAAACTGATCATTTAAAATGCTTTATCCTTTAAATACAAAGCGCATTAAATCTGAAATCTCCAAGGGGGGTTGGGGGGGGACTTTTCATAGGCATTAGAGTGAAGGCGAATTTCTTGCAATATTAAACCAATTTTTCAATCTTCAGGTCCATAATAAGACAGTGGTACATTGCTTCTTTGGTGGCGGTAGAGCCAGAATTTGTGCAGCAGGAATGAAAGAGGTAGATATATTAAGTCTAACCTCTGTGCACAGCATTTCTTGATGAAGGGTCTCTCCTATTCCACAAGACCCTAGCTGAATTATGTGGTTGGAGTCAGGGAGGAATTTTAGTGGTGCTGGGGAGATTACAAAAACAACTGGAGTTGTGTTACTATAACAAAATGGCTTACTCAAGAGTAGCTGTGAATTCCTGTATTTGTGTTAGCCATGGACTGTCCACAAGGAATACTGTGGTCAACCTCAAATCTCCTCAATGTACCTTGTGCCACAGGTCTATAATTGACATGTAGCTGCAATCGCTGCATCTGATGCGGTTATGTTTTACAATTTTGGGCAGTCAACTGATTAGCCCTTAGTGGTGAGGTGTCTAAAAAGAACAGAATGACTGTTGGACAGACATAACCGGTCAGAATATCAGATACCTCCATTCAGAGTGGATTCAATTCCCACGTGTGGGGGAGCTTCTCCTGCAGTTCTGAAGAGGTCATTAGGTTGTGGCTAAAAAAGGTGCCAGTTGTGCTGGCAGCCAAACTGTACTTAGGTTGACACAAGGAGGGAAGCAGTTTAGACAGGCTTTTCATGCAAAGTTAGCAGCAGTGTCTCCAGATTTGGCTGGAAAGGTCAGCAGAATTATGTAGGGCCAGTTAGGAGTTTCAGACAGCCTCAAAGAGGTCCTGGTAAAGTCCAGTGTTTCCCGACCTCGGTCCGGAGGGCACACAGTGGCTGCAGGTTTTTGTTCCAACCGGATTCCTAATCAATGACAACACCCGATAGCACTGAGCTCATTTAATTAGCTGGTACTTTTTTTTTTTTTTTTTCTCTTATTCAGAAAAGCACAGCAGCATGATTTTTACACTTAAGACATTTAGAAAAATTTCTGCTTTTGCTAGAGATTTAAATGCTTAACTCTCTTCTATTGATTTCATTAGATTTTGCCCTCTGTGCAGTTTTTCCCCCTTCAGTGTATCTTATTAATGAATTAAAAATAAGCAGAGCAGACATGCTGGCAAACAACACTGAATAGTCAAAGGCTGCAACTACTTTAGCATCAGACCCACTAATTAGTAAATAATGGATTAAACAAATAAGTAGAACACCTAGAAAAGTAGAATGAAAATCAAGATGAAAATATTGTTAAAAAGAAAAAAAAAAAAAATACATAACTGCTTGATATTACTAATTTCTGTATTGTTCCCAAAACACAGAACTTGGGAAATGACACATCACTTAATTAGCCCAGGAGTCCAACTAAAAACAGAAACTGGTTGGAACAAAAACTGCAGCCACAGTGGGTCCCCAGGACCGAGGTTGGGAAACACTGTTCAGTCACTTAGGAATTGCAGGCAGGACTTTGTTCTCAGAAAGTTGTTGCCCTCTGCTGGGGTCACTGGAGGTGGCAGGATCATTTTGAAGAACTCCCGATGTTGATGGGTACATTTGAGAAAGCACTGTCATCATCATGGCAGTGGCTGCTACAGTGATTTAAAGCTCCTTAGTGGGGAGCATGCAGGGGTTGGAGAGATCCAACCAGAATGCTTAAAAGCACTGGATACTGTAGGTTTGCTACCATGTCTGTTCAGTATTGCATGGACGGCAGGCAGGGAGTGTGCCGCAGTACTGGCCGTGTACTTTTTTTTGGAGAAAAGGGGCATATTTCAATCAAAAGGATCAAATCCTACTCCTTTGGGTCCTTGGGGCAGTCTGTACAGGAATGGAGACTTCAGCTGAAAGTTGAATCTCAGACTAAGAGGGGCAATGCGGATTCTTTCCTGGTGGTGGAACTCTGGTGTACACAACTGAGGGGTCATGGCAGTGTGTCAGTTATTTCTCAATGTATTTTGTATACTTGGAAAAGGTGGGGGACACACTCCACACAAAACCTATGACCATGTTCTCTATGGTATCTTGTGGAAGGTACTAACAAAACACAGGGTTCCACAGTTACTACTTTATGCCTTTTGGTCCCTGGATTTGTAGAACCAGATTTGTATTCACATACTTGGCACAAAAGGATGTCTACTCCATGTGTGTGT
The DNA here is from genome assembly GCF_900747795.2 of Erpetoichthys calabaricus. NCBI lineage: Eukaryota > Metazoa > Chordata > Cladistia > Polypteriformes > Polypteridae > Erpetoichthys > Erpetoichthys calabaricus. Next base: position 73,930,014 of record NC_041402.2, read on the forward strand.
TGGATATCAAGTGGCTCTATGGTCTCCCGTCCTATTCACGAGTTCCTTAGACAGGATGATGCACAGCAGAGGTCTGGAAGGTAGCTGGACAGCCTAAGGTCTCCTTCCATCTGTTTTCTGCTGATGTCCTCTTGCCCACTGCCTCACTCCCAATACCGTCTCTCAATAGCCAACCCTGAAATTAGCGGGGTTTGACAGGTTTTTCAGAAATTTCAATATGTCAGCTTGGTGCACTTAAATGGTCAAATCTGGCTCATACAAGCCCATAACTGATGTACTGTATATGGCTTCTAAACAGACTAAAGCTCTTTGTTAGCTGAACAGCACTGCCATTACTCCAGATTTTCAATATTATAATTTTTAAACAAAGCAGTATAAAGATCAACAGTAAATAAGAAATCAATGTTCACTGCGTCCTAAACCCAGTGGAGTTAAATGACAGTACTAAAATTAATCACTCGCTACACAGGGCTGTGCTTCTAGTAAAGGCACTCTGATGGTTACATTGAGGATTTAAGCTTTCACTTGGGTCCCTCGACACATACTGACCTTTGTCATTTTCAAGGACATTTGCTTTCCTCAAGCATCCGCTCTCATTTCATAAATGTTTTAAACAGAACTAAAAAAAAAAAAAAAATTAAACAAGGTAGTGGATATTAACTACTTTAGAATTTATTAGAATGGTCCGATTTTCTGCAATAACAGGTCATAAAATATGGTGTGATCTTCACTTAGGTATAGGAAAACCCCAATTTGCTTGCACCAACACCACATTAACATTCAGTCTGCTATGGAAAAAGTAAACAAGCCCTTGAATTTAATGACTGGTTGAACCTCCTTTGGCAGGAATAACCACCAACAAGTGCTTCTAATAGCAGCAGATTTGATCTACACCACAACAACATTCAGGAGGAATTTTGGTCCATTCTTCCTTACACAGCTGCTTCAGCTCAGCCACATTCATGGGATGACTGGTTTGATGGACTCTTCTGAGGCCACTCCACAGCATCTTCATTGGGTTAAGGTCTGTGCTATGGCTGGGCCACTCAAAAATTCAATTTTTTTGAAGCCATTCTGTAGTCTATTTACTTTGATGTTCACTGTCATTGTTCTGCTGCATCACTAAACTTCTACGAAGCTTCAGCTAGGAGATAGCCACCCTGATAAATTGGAAATTCATTTGACCCTTAATGAAGGCAAACTGTTCTGGCCCCAAGTAAGCAAAGCAGCCCCAAATCATGGTGCTCTCCACTGTACATCATTGGGATGATGTTTTCATGGTGCCCTTTTTGCATAATATGTATTCTTGCATATTCTTCCTGAACAATCCAACTTTAGTTTCTTTAGTCTACAAACATAACCAGTAACTATGTGGAGTACCAGGGTTGTGTTTGGGGAGCAAGGTGGTTTTCCCAAGGGCTTTCTCCTTGGTGTCCTCCTTCCAGCCAAGGATACCATGCATTGTTCAGTGTTGTGTATGGCAAACTTCTGAACAGAGAGGTTGACCTGTCCCGATGATCCCTTTGGGTCTTCAGCTGTTACTCTTGGGTTCTTTTTTACCTCGTTGAACATTCCACATCGGGGGTCCTCACACTCTGTTCTGGGGACCTCCTGTGGCTGCAAATTTTTGTTCCAACTAGCTTGTTTTTAATTGATAAAATTAATTCTGGGCTAATTAATTGGAATGGTTATTTCCCAGATACTGTGTTTTGGGAATAATATAGAAATTAGAAAACTGTTTGGTTAAAAAAAAAAAAAAAATATTAAAACATACTAAGCAGTTATATGGGAATAATGCATTTTTTTCTTCTTAACAGTACTTTCATCAGGATTTTCATTTTGCTTTTCCAGGTGTCCTATTGTTCAATCCTTTATTTACTAATTAGTGGGTCTGATGCTAAAGTAGTTGCAGTCTTTCGTTTTTCAGTGTTGTTTGTCTGGATGCCTGTTCTGATCATTTTTAAATTGTCATTAAGATACAATGAAGGGAGCAACTGCACAGAGAAAGAGCAAAATAATGAAATCAAGAGTGTTAAACACTTATACACTTACAAATAAATGTAAATCATGCCACTGTGCTTTTCTAAATGTAGGAGAAAAATACCAGCTAATTACAGTATTTGAGTTCAGGGTTATCACAGATTATGCATTTGGTTGAAACAAAAATCTGAAGCCACAGTGGGCTCCCAGGACCAACTCTGAAAGCCCCTGGTCTACATCATGCCTTTTTGGGTAATCTTGGCTAGGTACCCACTTCTAAAAAGAGTAGCCACAGCACTAAATCATCTCCATTTACATATAATTTGCCTAACTGCCGACTGACAAATATCTGCTCTTTGAAAATTACCTTTTCCATCTTTATACAAATCAATTCTTGATCGTAGCTCTTCGGATCTCTTTTTGGCGAGGTATGCTTCACGTCAGAGGCCAAGACAGACTACTTGGCAGAAAACACTTTCTTTTAAACTGGTCTCTAAATATCTCTAAACCACACCATCAATCCTCTTTACATTGATTGTACAACTTCAGACTACAATTTGCTTCTGTTGAAGCATTACCTTAGGGGTTTCTCATGCTTTTTTCCAGCCTACACCCGTGATTGTTTGAAAGATGTTTTCAGTTTGCACAAGAACAACGTAATATGTATCAGTTAAAACAGATTGCGTTTTCTCATTATTGCAACTTGGATAGAAATCAGACCATATTTTAAAGACATTTATAATTCCACTTTTTCTTGCCAATGTATATAGTTATCAGTTCTTTCAATGAAAAATATTTCCCTAGCAACTGTTACTTGTTACAAGTGCAGGAATCGCAATGTGCCCTTGTATTGCAGTAATGGTAACTGCCCAGGCCATGGAAAGCCTTCACCTGTGCCAGTTAAGTAGACTGTATGCCTAGTCCACAACTAAAGGCTTTATACTTCTGTGTCAAGCCCAGACCACAGCTATGCACACAGGCTATGCCATCGAAACCATTTTACACCTATGCGTCATGCTGCACTGTAGACACATGCCTGAACATTAGTTGGCGGTGTCTGTAGCATGCAGAAAAAGTGAATGATCCATTTGCCCTCCAGGATAACTTTACCTTTTGCTACACATTTTCTTCTTCAGGTGAATCTATTTGTCCATTTTTCCCCATGCATTTGCCCAATTTCCAAACTGGAAGACTAATAGAAATGAGTTTCAGGAAATACAGTTAGCAAACTGGCCAATAAGATGTACAGTAGGGGTGGGCAGTATGACCAAAATACTATATCACGGTATTTTTCTAAATTATCTCGGTTTCACGGTATTCGACGGTATTTTTTTCCCCCCCATGCATGAGTGAATGTTAACCACATTTTCCACTGCAATTACTGGCTAAGAATAACCTATTCCACTGTCAAGAGTATTTTTTTTTTTTTTTTGTACATTTTAATGTGCACACAAGTATTAATACAGTTTTGCATTGCCCCATAAAGTGATAGTTTTCAAGGGGGTGGCACTAATGGAGAAGGTATCACATTGCATGACAGATGCAGTCAAAATACAGAACCTTTTTATTGGACAAATTTTGCAAACACAAACTATAATTTTGACAACATTTTCAACCATACAAAGAGGCATTTAGACTTAGTAAAATATCCAGAAGTGCTTGTCAAAAATTGTATTGCACCGAATAGGTCTTAGAAAAGGAATAGTAAATATTTTTTGTAAACCAACTACACTTTGTTAATGTTAACAATCTCTGTCCACTGACACGTTAAAGTGACTTTTAAACAACTTTATCATCATTAAACTGCATAATATTTAAACTAATAAATAATAATAAAATAAATAATAGTATTATTACTGATAGTTGCACTATTACTTCAAGACTTCAAGCCCAGGTGCATTACACAGTATTCACCAAATTAAAATAAAATACAACAAGTGCAACTTGGTGATGACATCTTTACCAACTGAACCATCATTTAGGCAAACTGCATTAATATGGACCTTGCTTCAAGCTAAGCTATACTGGGAAGAAAAAAACAAACTATATGTCGAGAATAAAGTCAACATTTCCACTTTATTCTCATAGTTTACTTCATAATTAAAGTAGAATGTCGTAAACTAAACTTCTTCCTATAAATCAATGTTTAATCAATTAATTAATTTACCCCGTCATAAATTAATGCAGCACATTAAATGCTTTGCGTTACGTTCCCCGACCCAGTGGTTAATCACTATGCTTCTTAAACTGACTTCCTCCGCACTAAGAGAAGACAGCGATCACCATACAGAATCCATTCACTTCATGATATTCCTGCTTTCTGAAAATTTAGAATGCTAAGATAAATACTTGATATCATTTTCATGATGAAATGCATTAAAGCAGGTATTACACATGCACGGTAGTGAGGCGGTAGTGCTGCTCCCTCGCAGTAAGGGGTCCCCAGGTGTATGTTCAGTGTAGAGAACTTTACGGCAGGTGTGACGAGGCTCCAAAAAAACGATGTATGAATAGCTATTGCACAAGTTTAACTTAAATATTGTGTAAATGTTGGGTTTGTGATCTGCTGGTTGGAGACACGAACACAGAATTCAATGCATGTTCTTCTGAGCGGGCTCTCTTTATTGCATGCATGCTGTCTCTATCGGACGTAGGCTACCAAAACCCCAGTTCCTATCCTTCCTTTTTCTTTCACCACATAACCAATCACCACACGAAACACATCTTTGTGAAATTAAAACTAGTTATAAACTTAGCCCTAGGAGTGTTCAGAACTTTAAAAATATCTTCGTTATACATTTAATTATGCCATCCATTCAGAGTTGCGCCCATCTCTGAACAAGTCGCCAGCACATCGCAGGATGAATACAAGCAAAACATACACTAGCAGGGTCAATATAGCACAACAAAACCCCACATTCTACATGACTTTGAAAGGAAACTGAAGCACGCCAAGTAAACCCACCAGAAAAACATGCAAATGCAAGGCAGGCACGCCGCCATGCCCCCATATGATTAATGCATGCTTTAATGCATTTCACCATGAAAATTATATTAAGTATTTATCTTAGCATTCTAAATGTTCAGAGAGCAGGAAGATCATGAAGTGAATGTATTCTGTGCGGCGATCGCTGCCGGCGCCTCCTCTTAGTGCAAGAAGAAGTCAGTTTAAAAATCACTTAACACAAAGCATTTAATGTGCTTTATAACTTATGACGGGGTTTGAGAAAATCTAGTAAATTAAATATTCATTTTATGATGAAGTTTAGTTTATGATGTTCTACTTTAATGACAAATTACGAGAATAAAGTCAACATGTCGACTTTATTCTCATCATAAGCGTCAAGATTAAAGTGGAAATGTCGAGAATAAAGTCAACATGTCGTCACACTATTACACAGTACCCAGGTACATTACACTGTATTGAAAACAAATAAAACAAGTACAACTTGGCTTGCAGTATTATCCAGTAGTATAGAAACAGTATTTACACATCAGTATTTTAACTGCAAATTAGCTTACATTAAGTCTATAAAGGTTAGATAATTTAACAGATATTTATTGAAATGAGAAATCTTTTTATTATTTAAGACAGGTTCGATTTTCTTACATTATACACGGAGTACTTTCTAGTTTAAAATGACTAATAAAACCTGTTGAAGCAGTAAAGGTTCAGGCAAGTTAAGCTGACATACTCCTGAAAAATCCAAGATGCTGAGGAAGGGTTAATGAACTTATTGTACATTACCAGTGTTCAAAATTATTATATAGCAATTCTCTATGTGGAAAAATTTATAGATGTTCTTTATTAAAAAAACAGATTAAGCTATGGACTCTGGCTTGTTATGATAAGTTACTATCATGTTCAGCAAAAGTTACTTTATCATCACAGACCTGAGCTTCGGCTGTCGGCTGGTCTCAAATGCCATTGGACAAGCTGCAAACTTGATGTCTCATGGCAAGTGTAGAGGATCTGAAGGACTACCTTATACATACAGCATCTGAGAACGCAAGAGACTGTGAGGAACATACAATGGGTTATAGCAAGAGAAAGGTTTGCCTAAAAAAAAACAAACAAAAAAAAAAAACCACAGTATAAATTAACACAAAATGTGTGAACCAGACTTTGAAATGCTGACTGAATTTGTCCACATTACTACCAAGGAGGGGATTGTATCATCTGGTTTATTTTTATTGGTGAAAAATAATTTGATCAAAAAATAAAAATAAATCAAGTCACTTTGCAACAGAAATGATTAGCCAGGGAGCTTTGCTTGGAACAAACTTCTAACAGCAGGTTCCTTCTGTAAATGCAACAAGCTGGTCCTGTTGTACTCAAACTTAAAATGCCTTTAAATGTAAACTTGTGGTATGTCTATACAGGACGGACCATCTTGCTGCCACCCTACAACCCTGATATTGACAGCTACAGCTCTCCTGCATCCAAGCTAGGAGTTCTTGTGTGTTTGATGGGTTATTATGTATCCCCCCCCCCCCCCCCCCCCCATCCGTAAAGTTTTAAAAAAATTTCTCCTTGGGGACAATTGCACAATATCTAAATATCAACTTACTTATATATAAAAGTTTAAAAATACACAAAAACATTTGTACATATAATTCTTCTCCCACCCACTCAGTGCATTTTGGGGTAAGGGGGTGGGGGGATTGGCATAACACTGCCTATCATAGCAGCTTTAAGCCCAAAACAGGAACCAATCCATGGACAGGGTGCCAGTCCATGGCAGTGCCCACATGTCTAATTTTTAAAAGTTACATTTTAAAATGGGTAATGCATGGCAATCCTGTCAAAGGTGCTTGCCATTTTCTAGTCTCTTCCTGTGTTTCTCTCAAACCATTTGTTTCTGGAGCCAACTATGTGGTACAAAGGGCAACACTGGTAACATTACACATGAACTAAAGGAGTTAAAATGATCCCCTCTGCCCCATCAAGATATCCAAACATAAAACGGTATCATTGACACATCTATTATATGTTCAAGTTCTTTTAACCAATACCTGATAACGGGATGCATTTTACTCACAAAAAATTTAAATACGAAACCTATTTTCCTCTTATATTTATAAACAAAACATCCCACATAACCATGGCAACCCAAATTTTCTACACAGTGGATCAAGTCAGCTTTTGACATTTCAGAATGTTCCAACTACACAAAATTCAAAACAATCCTAAAAACTCTTAAAACAAGGCAATATTAGCACCATACTTCATTTATTAGTCTCCTCCAACTACTAGTGAACATTAGAGCCAATATTGAAATTCTCCACAGAAACTGAATGGATCAGGACCCCTTTACATTGTGTAAAATTATATAATACACACACACACCTACCCACCCACCCCATCTCTTCCATGTCACTTACGCAAGCTACTTTTAGATATGGCACACACTGTAGCCTTAGACAGCCAAGTCATGAGATTTGTGCTGAAGCTGGACTTCCACTTTTGCTTCCCTAGCTTGGGCATGTGCTTAGACAATTGGTCTCATTAATACTAAAATGTCAGATTTTGTTTTTACTTTACACAAGACCCAAAAGACGAAGGGTTCGTTTCTTCTCCATGAAGCACATTACCTACCCCTTTGGTTGCTGCACAGACTCTGGCATGTGTGGTTTTGATGGAAAGAGGACCATCACAGCTCATCACTTCCTGTTCACAAATTCATAACCCAACTGATATCTGAAGCACCCTCCAGGTGCTACTCTGAAATAATCCACTAATTCAGGGGTGTGGAAATCAATTTTTTTTCTACTTGTCCACGGACAAGTAAACTTAGAAAATCCACTTGTCCGCCAGTTAAATTCACTTGTCCATAAACAAATAACAAAAGTGAAAAGTTTATTTTTTCTGATCTCTTATTGATACCAAAACTGCCTTCCATTTTAAAACTGAAAAAAGTTCTTTCAGGGAGTAATAGATAGATATTTTGCCATCTTGCTCTAGAACATTTTATAAAAAAAAGATTCCCTTATTTGAACTCACTAATAAACAATGCCTTCATTATAGCTACACTAGTTCTGTTTCACATACTACAGTTACAGTGAAGATTTTTATAGATATTTCATAACCTTTGGAAACAGTTAGAATGTTTTATTTTTTAATAAACTGACAGCGTGAAACCAACTTGTTTTATATGAAATATTCGCTAATCAAAAACGATCTATTGACAGCTCATCAAAATTGATGTTGTCACGCAATAAATTTAACTCCTCAATATATCATAACCTACACGAAATCGCAAATTTCAGGAAAGATTAACTGCCTAACAAGCTTTGTTATGTGGTGAAAACAATTGTATTGTAAGTAAAATGACTGCATTTTTATGTAGAAAAAATGAATTTTATCAGTCTTCTATAATATGCTACCGTGGCTGTTCATTTGTCTGTCCAGGATTTTAAATCACCTGTAGCTCACAAACCATTTCACCTTTTGACTTGAAATTTGGTACACATACAGTATACTACGTGATGTCTACTATCTGCTTTCGGGGTGATGATTTGTATTACTCTTTATTTTTATTTTATTTTATTGTTGAATCAACTCTTGGCAGTGCGCAGCAGGGTGGCGCATGCGTATGGGAGCCGTTCTCATTCCCCACCACCTTCGCTAATCATTCTTGAGGCAGACTGAAGATTTAAGTGCCAGTTTAAGTGAAAAATTAAACATACTAAGTAATTGCAACACAAAAACTAACTTAATCAGTTTTAACGCGAAAAGATGCCAACGAAAGAAGAGAAGCAGCGGGCCGCTACGGTGGAGAAAAGAACAGCTGCTCAGGAAGCAGCAAGCGCATCAACCTCTGAGCAAATGAATGCTAAACGTACAGAGAAAGAGGATGAAAACTAGGAATGCTCAAGTCAAGTGTATTTATTCACTGCATGTTATCGTGCAGTATGCCATTACTGGTAATATATAAAAGTTACTGATTATAATGAAAAATCATCAGATTACATCGTAATGTCGGCATGAAAAAAAATGACCGCATCTCCAAGCGTGTACGTATTAGGGTAAAATACTTATTTAAGACCGTAAGAGTGCTTCCCCTTTGAAAAATCAGCCGTCATTTTGTAAATAATATTGAAGACCAATTTGAGACATTAAGAACATGCCGAAGTAGACTGTTTCCGCACAAAGTACGTACCCAAATGTTTAAAATGTGAAAGTAGTGGTAAAATGTGCCTTGCATAGCACAGATTTTTCTCCAGAAAATTGCACTTGTCTGTGGACAACTGAAACAGAAAAACACGCTTGTCCGACAGTCAATTTCCCCGTGTCGGACGAGTCGGGCGTTGGATTTCTGCACCCCTGCTTAATTAACATGTTCATGCATCCACAGGTCTGGGTAAAGAAATACTTTATAGAGAGAATGTGTTTCAAGGATAAACTTGATACTCATAAAAATGACTTGTCAGTCTTCCATCCTGCTAATTCCCTTCACAATGTTAAAATACGTTCAGTATATTAAATCCTAATCTGTTTACTTAAACTGACAAGATTCACATTCTGCAATACATTTTGAAGATCAAAATAGCAAGGAAGTCACATCTGGAACACAAGTTACCTAAATTAACCATAAATATATGTTACGGGTTTCTTCACACCAAATGTTAAGAGTACAAGGACACAAACTATTAGCTTTTCACTCACGTTTGTACACTGACTGAACACAGTCCAGTGCCCAAATCTTATTTATAAAAGGTGTACTGTATCTTCTAGTTTGATTGCAACACCCCCCAATTATACTAGATTTTACCTCATGTGTGTAAGACTTCATATTCACAATAAAACTTTTTTGCTCAAATCAGAGTCGTCCGATTGCTGCTACAGGCATTTCACTAACCCTAGGAATTCTGTCGATACTCCCAATTTTACCAGTTTAAAAAAAAAAAAAAAAGCCACAAAACCCCACACTACAAAACAACCCATAACAAAGTGAAAACATGTTTTCAGAAAGGTTTACAAATTTGTTAAGCAAAAATGGTATTAAATACCGCATAGAAACCCCTGTGGCAGCAATTTCAGCTTCGAGTCTTCTTGTGCAAGTCTCTATAAGCTTTGTACACCTGAATTTTGGCAGTTTATCCCACTCTTCCTCCCAGATTCTTTCAAGCTCGACTAGACAGGATTGGAAGCAACTTTAAGTCTCTCCACACACACACACACACACACACACACACACACACACACACACACACACACACACACACACTCTATGGGGAGGAAATTTGGGCTTTGGCAGAGCCACTCAAGGGTATTCGGTGAATTGGCCTGAAGCCACTCCAGCTATATGCTTTAAGCCATTGTTGTTCTGAAAGGTGAACCATCACCCCACATATGTGGTACAGAGCAGGTTGTGCCATCCTTCCCTCAATTTTGACCAGTCCGTCTGTCCCTGCTACTGCGATACATCTCTACTGCATAATGCCACTGCCTCCACACTTCACCACAGGGACAGAATTAGGCAGGGGATGAGAAGACCCTCTTCTTTACCAGATAAAGTGCCCAAGGAGTTAAATATTTGTCTCATTAGACCAGAGGAAACTCCAAGAGATCCGTCAAATGCTTTTTAATTGAAAGTGGCTTTCGTCTAGTCACCACTATAAACGCCTGATTGATGGCATGCTGCAAAGATGGTAGTCCTTCAGACAGGTACTCCCATCCCACCTTTCTGAAGCTGTTTGAATGACCACTTGGTTATTTTTGACCTCCCTGACTACAGCCCTTCTTGACTGATTACAGCTTGTTCTTTATGTAATTTAATTCAAAATGCTACTGCAACATTTACAAGAACTCGACAGTATGAATACATAATTTACATTAGCTTCTACTTCAGCCTGGAGCACATTTCAAAATCCTCCTTAAATATAAAGCCTTTACTTGCCAATGCTGTACTTCCCTATCTGAACTTTATTTACAAATCACAGCTTGCATTAAAACGTAAATAAAATAGTAAAACAGTGGGGGGTGCTCAAGTTTTTACTACAGGGCCTCAAAACTATGGGACAATCTGCCTTCTTGTATAAACTAGAGGACTCCTTGGTTTTAGCTTTTAAATCCAGGTTGATGATTCACACTTAATCTAGCATACTCCATTTACAGTTTCTGATTAGCTGCATTAGTGTTGGTCTGTCATTTGACTAAAAATGTAACATTATGAACCACTACTAAACTGCCTCTATTTGGTTTCTCTTCTGTGTCCTGCTGTGGCACTACTCTACTTCCAAGCAGTTTTCCTGCCCATGGAAAAATACAAAGATACTGAGAACTCTGAATGGATAGAAAGATTCAGTCATCAGCTTGAATGGCACAGCACAGACTATTGTAGAATGCCTGGGAGGGGGTGGGCATTTTGTTGGCCGTGGTCTCCAGAACCTGGACAGTCTGAATTTGTCTTTGACATTCTCACTTATCCTTGACTGCAGGCCAAAGAGGTTTATTTTCTCCAGAGATGCTGCTGACTTGAACTGTTGACAGTGGAAGAGAGGAAAACAAGCTTAACAATTAATAAGTTTTGCTGTGTTTAAACAAAACTGTCAAATTACCGATTACATAATAAGTAATTTGTGAAGGATGTAAACGTATTTTAGTTGATGACTTGCCATGGCACTCTGTGCAGGGTGCTTTACAAAAATAAACTGAAGACGACAATCCACCAAGGTCATTCCAAAGATTCATTCACACTTGCAAGCTCTTGGTGGCTGGCAAGATGAAGGGGAGGTTATTTGACATCTCCCCACCTCCTCTCCTATCCACCACAGTTTTGATCTAATCTCTTATATTTTATTAATATAATAATTGTTAATTGCTTCTTGGAAAGTTCAGGGTCTTGTGAAAAGGGCTGTGGTTTTAGGATTTCCTTGGGTGTAAAGGCAGAAGTTGCTCTCTTATAGGACATAAAGCTGTATTTGAAGGTGGTGGTCTCTGCACATGCTGTCTCCAAGAAACTATCAATTGTAGTGCTGTTAATAGGTTAAAATTTTAGGGTCACGTTCCAAGGACTTTGCTAGCTTCTGCTATACTCTATGGCAGGGGTCTCCAACACGTCGCTCACGAGCTACCGGTAGCTCGCAAACACTTTCCAAGTAGCTCGCCAAAGGGTTAATGAATCGTACATAAATTTGAAAACTTGATTAGTCAAATTAGGGGTGGGCAATCTTTCCAAAAAATATCACGATCCACAATCTGAATTACAATCTGTTTTTTCAATGTGGCATACACTTAAGAGAAGATCCGGACTCAAACTCATCAAGACCCAAGTAACACTTTTGTTTTAAAATATCAAACAAAGTTGAATTCAATTGTTCTCTCCTTCGCTAAGTAAGCAGAGTTAAGGAACACGCCCTGAACCTGGCAAGTGAGTGAGGAGAGCCCGTCTCAGCATACTGCGTGTTTCTTGGATGCATGCAGATAAAAATCGTTACCGCAAGCGAACTATGACACATAGCGAAATCAGAGAAGTCACAAAATCAACTGGAATGTTCATGCAAATTATAGAAAAAAAACCCTTAAAGCAGACAGACAAAGACATTGGATTTTATATATTAGTAAACCTTCAAACTAATTTGCAGTTAAAGTCTCAACAGGATTCTCAGCATTTCTGGAGATTAGTAGAGCCAGATAACTAAGAATCTTCACCAAGCAGCTCTGAAAATGTCTGCTTTGTTTGGGTCTACATACCTCTGTGAGAGTCTGCCTTTTCTGACATGAATGTCATGAAATCAAAGTTCAGAACAAGACTGACAGATGAACATTTAAGTGACTCCATAAGAGTGAACCTAAGTGGCAACACTCCACCATATAGCTCTCTTGTTGACACCATGCAGTGCCAGTCATGTCACTAACTAAAAAAAAAAAACACGTCACATATGCAACTGGACATGTGAATACTCTTGTGAAGTGAAACAGTGACGTAACAAAATGACAAATGAATAAGGAATATCTGTATTTGTAATTGCATTGTTTTGTTTTAATCCAATAGTGTGAGATACACTTTCAGGTGAAGTATTTTTTTGTGATGTTTTAATGCAAAATGCGAATTGTGAACACCAACATTTTGTAAATGTTCAGGCAAAACAAGCTTATTCAGTTTGTTGGGGTTGAAATAAGCTACGAGAATAAACGTTAGAAAACATGAGTAGCTCTTGGCCATTTTCATTTTGTAAAAGTAGCTCTCAGGGGAAAAAAGGTTGGAGATCCCTGCTCTATGGTCTGGCTCCTTATCAGCCTAACTACTTTCTATACATAACTAAGTGAATCGTACAGTAAAAGGGATTCTGTAACTGTTCTGTGGATGGATGCCAATGCATATATTAAGTCTACCCACCCCCCCATCTCCACTCACTCTATCAGCACATTTTCCACTTTATGAATGTCCTTTGCAAACTTACTTCAAACTGACAGATTTATTTTGCTTTCTTAATTCCTTTGCTGAAGTTCTATTTATCTCCTCATTTTTTACACTGCGTTGAAGCTAGATCATATTTTTAAATCTCAATCACTGGCATCTTCTCACAGACTTGAGCTTGGAGACTACCTTCTTGTGAAATTATTGCTGTGCCATCTCGTGTGTACAATAACTACCTCTACTCCATACTTTGCTGAACACTGGTTTTTGTGATGAACTAGGTTAGAAAATTTCACTATTATCTCTCATTTTGCTACTTAGATCTAATAGCACCTTTGGCAGCCATCCAGAGACTCTTGATCCCAACTTTAATGTTTTGATTTCCACTACAAAATTTGAATTGGTCCTTTGCCGCAGCAAACAACCTAAGTTTGAGATCAACTGTACCCATGCCAAATGTGTTTTTTAGGTGCTAAGCCACTTACAACTGCTTTGTTGCCAGGCCTTTGCATCCATCTCTACTACTAAAAATAAATTCATGTACCATCATTCACAATACATTACAAATTAAATCCTATTCCTTGAAAACTCCCCGATAAACATTCTTCCTTTAAGAATTATTCCCTTCCCAGTTTAAAATGAACAGATCAGACCAATCAGAGTTGCTATCACAGACAAGGTTCCTCCTGTGGTTTAATTTGCTTTTTGTTGTCACCTTGAACAGCAATCTCTGCAGATGTCACACACTGCTCTTGCCCAAAATGAAATGAACCCAATAATAAACTGCTTTTAAAACAGGAAAGACCCGGACGAGTATACAAACTACTGGCCAATCTCTTTCAAATATTCACATGCTGATCAATCTAGTTCAGTGTGGTTTTATTAAAGCATACACCAACATTGTACAGCATATTCTGCATGTGGTAGAGGTTGCTCCATCTTGCTTTCATCTGGACACAACTTTGGATCTGGGTGTGAGAGAATCTTTGACTATCCAGTCACCTAGGCCCCTACTATAAAAATGAATTTTTTTTATTTTTTTTATTGTGTTAGCACGATGCTTCCACTTCCTTCTCCCGTTAAAGAAGAAATTGTTTTTTCTTCACACTCACGGTATATATTTATTTGCAACATGAAATTGGGTTTTAAAGTGAAGCTTGATTTTATTATTAATTTAAACAAGTTACCCAATCTGCTCTTACACTTTAATATGGAAGGATACTGGGGTCCAAACATAAAAGCCTTAAAAATGAACCAATATATCCGTTTTTGAAGCAGCAAAGGTTTCAATTTAAGAAAACCTGCCTTCTACGATAGGTTTCCTGTTCTCTTGTCAGCTTGCAGTGGCCACCATGTATGAAGTTTGGACTTCTACCACAGGTGCAATCCTAATGTCAGCAAATGTAAATCATACAGAACATTATTCCTGGCATTCAAAAAACACACCACACCCCTTCTTTAACAATTAAGGTGTTATTTTGCAAAGATATTGCCTGCGATCAATTCGTTATCACATATGCACTTTGGTAGCCTAGTGACAGCTACAGTAAGAATACATGTACACACATAGCGTGCAATTAGTTGATAAGATCTGCAGAGGTTATAGGCGCACATTTAGTTATATATTTCTCTTCTGGTTCGTCCTGCTTCCACTTCAAAACCGGTCCCGCCCACACGCAGCCGACACGGCATTTCTCGATTCCAATTCGTCGTTTTCCATGTCATGCACTATACTGGCCTGCCGAGTGTAATACATCCAACAAGCACTCAAGGTGCTGCCACAACAGTAAAGTGGCTTTACCACCCTTGCGGGAGCCACCTGTGTCTTTACAACAGCTTCTTACACAGCAAACATCAGAAGCTAAAAATTATCGTAAACACATTCGAGAATACAACTCTTCTCTAGCATTTGCTTCCATGGGTGCACAGATCACTCAACCTCCTGGCCACGGACCATACGGTTTTAAAATACACGGGCAAATTTATCACCAAATCTCTCCACTATACGCCAACACTTCTACCTCTCCAGGATATGGACAGTTGTATGTTTTTGACACAGCGCAAGCTACTAAAGTACGCTTACAAAATAAAGCAAATTCTGCATGCAGCAAAAATGTACTTCTCCAGCTAGATTCCATGCTCAGAACCATCAACCCCTTCACTAAATCATACAAACACATGCATGAAATCGCTCAGTCCAGTCCAACAGCATCCGTATGAATGGTTTTCAAGGAAAACCCTTGGCAGGATTTACGACGATACAATGCCCCGACATGAAAATCGCTGCAACATCGGTGCGACATTTGCATCTATCCCATAGGCAACTCCTGTAAACAGATTTCCACGCGCAGTATGAATTGCGATCCTATGGTTTACCCACTTTTATTCCCTTACAGAGACATTGGCTGGCACAAACATTTACAACATGTTCCAGATAAAAGAACCGGCAAGCGAATAAGGCTTACTCAATGCTAATTTTACGCATACAGATTAGCAATGAGGAATGCTTTTAGTATTTTGCACTCCAGCGGCAAACTATTCCAACAGTACGTTGTAGATGCGTATGTTAAAACAGAGGGTGTGCAACTCAACTATCTCAGATTACAACAACAAGATCTGCGCGTTGAACTATCAGACGCAGTGCAAGCAAACGCCGAAAATAACGTTTGTGTAGGCAAAATGATCATATTGCTGTCCACATTTCCAGGAAGTCCAAGATACATGCAACAAAACTATCAGGATGCCATGGCCATAGTACGTAAATTCGGAAAGCCCAATTTATCTATCATCACTTTCACATGTAATCCTGCTTGGCCAGAAATTCTATATGCACACTGCGTCTTTCAAGAAGTATTATTTCTTCTTGATTTCTGAATTCCTTTCTCACTGTTTTCCGTTCCTATTCTTACACCGTCGTATGCTATGGTGGACTTCGGCGAGTTTAGTTATAATCTGGTTAAAGTTTAGTACAGGTGTTATAACATAGGTACAGCAGTAGTACTTAATGGTTGGTCATTCCTGGCTCCCAGCCCCAGAGTCTACATGGCAGACCTGGCCAGGTGTCCTTTAGAGATATAGCATGTACCCCAAAGGTGGCACGGGAGGAGATTCTAGACCAGACAAGTAGAGACAGGATCATGGTCACAAGGTGCAAGGTAAATTGTGCACACTGTACGGAGGCATCAACACCAGAATTGGAAGTGTCAAACGGTTTTCAGGTCCTTGTGTAGCTGAACAGCTTCCATGAAGATTGAGGTGGTAGGTAGGGATGAGGAGCCCCAACGAACCACCTCAAAACCAGTTCCAAGACAGAGAGAGGTAGTGATAGTCCGGGACTCAATCATTAAGGGGGTTGAATCAACAGAGAACCTTGTCTGTGTGTTTCCGTTTGGATGCACAAGTGGGAGACCTCCCTGGAAGGGTGAATAGATAGATAGATAGATACAGGCTCTTTGCCAGAGTGGCAGGGGATCCAGTAGGGAGTGTCCATGTTGGAACAAATGACATAAATAAGGGTAGTCTGTCAATTCTGCAATCCACATTTAACAAGTTAGGTGCAAGGCTGAGGAGCAGAACTGACAAGGTACAGTACACCCCCAAAATTCGCAGGTGTTACATTCCTAGAGCACCCGCGAATTGTGAAAAACCACAAATTATCGATGTGGTTAAAAAATGCCTATTTTTATAGTTTAAACCCTAAATATGCCCCCAAAACAATTTAATTTCAACCTCAGCTTAATACATTATCTAAAAAAACGTAAAGGTAAACCTGTATACTGTACTGCTATGTCACCTGCAGTGCTAGAATGTAAAACACCAATGTTACTGCTATATGTACTGTAATTCATACAAGTGCGTTTTCATTACCAGAAGACTTAGGTGCAGGGCGTTAAGAGGGCATCTTGGGGGCTTTAACCCTTAAACTGCCACATACTTGGGGGTTTAATGCATCCGTGGATGCCAAAAACTTTTTTGCTGCACTTTAAGTAAACGTCACAATTCACAAAGAAAAAGTGCAATTTTAATGGAACACTTTTTTCATGCAAAGAGCATCACAATTACTGCAACACTGATCATTTTACACACTGCTAATGAACTGTAAAAACTATTTAAAAAAACTACTGGAACAATATGTACAAGGTGCAGCTGACACCATTGATAAAATTCAGTAAATCACTGAACCAACTGCACGCAAGCACACAGAGGTAAACGCTGATGCTTGCAGGCTAGTCCAGTACAGCGGCTCAATCCCAGAGACATTGAGGCTGCAGTGGTCATGAGGTGGCTGCTCAACGAATGTACGGCACTGACTGATCAGCTCCGGCATGCTGGTAAATTGCACTGGGAACCGACCATAGCCGGTTGCAGCGTTCAATGAATGTACGTCGCTGAATATACTCTGCTCCTACATGCTGGCAAATGGCACTGGGAAACGACTATAGCCAGTTGCGGCGGTTTAAGGATTAAGAAGAACAAAACAGAACACACAAGAACACTCAGCTGGAAATGTGTCACAGAGCAGCAGTCAATCAGCAGCAAGGAGAAATGAATAACGCTGCAGCGGTTCGGTGCCGCTAAGATTCACACCATCGAGAAGACAGTAAATTTATTTTTATGGTGGAGATTGCAGGGACGCACCCAACCCGCACGCACAGACACAAAAACAAAGCAAACCGGTATTCAAACAGCAAATAAAAGTAATGAAAACAACGATACAACCCCTGTTCCCCTTATGGCGATTATACATTAAATACAACAAAGCACCAACAAAAAACACACACACAGTAAAGTCCATGAAAAACGGCAACGGATGAAATGCAATGATGAAAATAGATAGTCCAGAGATCCGCATGTTGAATGGGAATGTAAAGATAGTCCTACCGGTAGTTCCTGAAATGGTAAAGATAGGTGGACGGGTTCAGGAGTACTACTTTCTTCGCAGAATGGCAATGAATCCACTTACAGTCCTCATGTACACAGGCAGATGGCAGACAATCCAGACCCCAACCACAAAATGATCCAGGACAAAACGAATAAGTACAGGTAACCCAACAGAAGGCAGGCAGAGAGACAGGAACTTGAAACACAAATTACAAAAACATTTGTCACCAGCGCCCTTATTAAAAGCCGCACCGACATCCTTTGACCCCAACAGCCCCTGCACCCTCAGTAGAAGACCAATCAGAGCCACTGCAGGGAGTGCTGGGAGTTACAGTTTCAAATTCTAGTAGAGTACAACGCTCTTGGATTGGCTACTTTCACCATCCCAAGCCGTGTTTTCCTCTACGGTTGCTTCCTGTTCTCTCTACAGTGCAGTATTGCCATGAAAAAAGCCATACAAATTGCAGAAGATATTTGCGGTTTCTGCTGTTAGGTTCTAAGGAAAAAAATCGACTGAGGCCGTGAACCCTGAACTGCGTCTTTGCAAGGGTCTACTGTAGTCTTCTTTGAAGTTCTACCTGCGTCACATGCCAGTCTAGGTAAGACTGAGGAGATTAGAAAGCTTAACGTGTGGCTCAAATTTTGGTGCAGGACAGATGGGTATAGGTTTATGGGGCACTGGGACTCCTTTTGGAACAGATGGGACTTCTTCCGGCGTGACAGGTTACATTTGAACTGGATGGGCACCAAAATGTTGGTGACATATATGACTAGGTTAGTCGAGGATTGTTTAAACCAGGGTATGAGGGACAGGGGGTTTAGGACAGGCCAGGTTTAGAACTGCACATAGAATAGTGTAAAAATAAAAATGCATAGTAATGTAAATTCTAACCCAATGTTCAAATGTTAAACGGAATTTAAGTGCAAGTCCTCTTCAATCTGACAATGAACTCCATCTTAGTGATGAACTGTGGCTTTGCCTGGAAAACATTACTTAAAAAAGGCCTTATTTTAGAAGTGTGTTAAAGACTGCCCAATGCAGACAGCAATTTCAATGCATTTCTTTTTAGTAATACTAAATATTACAGGGTGGTTATTATAGTCAGGGGGGACTTGAATTACCCAAATATTAACTGAGATAACCTTACAAATAAAGCACAAGAAGTTTTTTGAAGTAATCAGTGACCATTTTTTAACACAGCATGTTAAAGCACCAATGTGGGTGAAGCCTGTCTATATTTAGTATTTTGTAATTATCAGGATAGAATTAAAGGTGTAGAGGTAATTGAACCACTAGGATCAAGTGACCTTAATATAATACAATACAGTTCTCAGTGTTTTGGAAGAGTACGGATGAAAACACAAAATTGTTAAGTTTAACTTTGCCACATCTGCTCAAAATTTGCCTTACCAAAGTCTAAGGATACACTGTGATAAGCTTTTAAGTGATGAGACAGTCTAGGAACAGTGGGAACAGGTTTAAAAAAAAAAAAAAAAAAAAAAACGCTTTACATATAATGCAGGGGAGGTACATATCCAAATTTGGAATTAGGAAAATTAAAAAGCTTTATAAAAAGGCATACAAGACTAGTAACTCCAAAGTGAATTGTACTGCGTTTGACAACATAAGGGCAGCCCATTAAGACGGATATTAGGGAGGCTATAAGACAGAGGGGAATATAGCAGATAAGGTGAAAGATAACCCTAAGAGATTCTTTCTGGAATTAAAAAATACAAAACAGTGAAATAACTGATGCTCTATACTCACATTTTTCTAAGGCAGGGGTCTCCAACCACCCCGAGAGCTAATTTTACAAAATGAATACGCTTGTTTTGCCTGAACATTTACAAAATGTTGGTGTCCACAACTCACATTTTGCATTAAAACATCACAGAAAATACTCAGTTCACCTGCAAGTGCATTTTGTATGTCTGTATGCATTTTCTAGTGTATCTCACACTATTAAATTAAAACATGAATGCTGTCAAAACAAAACAATGCAATTAAAAAATACACAGATATTCCGTACTCATTTGTCATTTTGTTACATCACTATTTCACTTCACAAGAGTATTCACATGTACAGTTGCATGTGTGACGTGTTTTTTTAGTTAGTGACATGACTGGCACTGCATGGAGTCAACAAGAGAGCTACATGGTGGAGCGTTGCCACTTAGGTTCACTCTTATGGAGTCATTTAAAATGTTCATCTGTCAGTCTTGTTCTAAACTTTGATTTCATTGTATTCATGTAAGAAAAGGCAGACTCACAGGAGGTATGTAGACCCAAACAAAGCAGACATTTTCAGAGCTGCTTGGTGAAGATTCTTATAGTTATCTGGCTCTACTAAGCTCCAGAAATGCCAAGAATGCTGTTGAGATTAACTGCAAATTAGTTTGAAGGTTTACTAATATATAAAAATCCAATGTCTATGTCTGTCCGCTTTAAACGAGAGAACTACTTAGATTTAGATTGGGTGTTTTTCAATAATTTGTTTGAGCATTCCGGTTGATTTTGTGACTTCTCTGGGGTGGGGCGTGGGGATTTGTGACTGGGCTCCTCATTCACTCGCCAGCTTTGGGGTGTGTTGTTCTCTCGTTCGCTAGGTAAGCAGAGTTAAGCAACGGAATTCAACTTTGATATTTTAAAATAAAGTGTTACTTAGGTCTTGATGAGTTTGAGTCCAGATATCCTCTTAAGTCAGGGGTGGGCAATGTCAGTCCTGGTGAGCCACACTGGCTGCAGGTTTTTGCTCCAACCTATTTTCTTAATGAGAAGTCAATTATTGCTGATGAAGCACTTATTGCTCAAGTGACATTTTGATGCTTCATTTTAGTGGTCTCACTTGTTAAGGTTCCCCACCCTTAATTGCTTTTCAATCTTAAACAGCTGAATTCACTATTTTAATGGATCCTTATTAGCAGTAAGATGCAAATGACAAAGCAGCCAACAGTTTACCATCTAGCTTGTTTACATTTACATCCATGTGTGTTTATCATGTACTGTTTGATTTAATAAAACACTTAATAGAAAATGTGACAGACTGAAAATTATCCTTTATTAGGCTTCAAATAAATTTTGTATTCTATCCTCAGATACAAGACCTTACATTGCAGAGCAACAAGCCATAGCATTAAATAAGGTCTGAGATTGACAAAGATTGGTTTCTAATTAAGCAATTGGGCTGGAATGAAAACCTGTAGCCACTGCAGCCCTCCAGGACTGACATTGCCCACCCCTGTCTTAAGTGTATGCCACATTAAAAAGATTGCAATTCAGATTGTGGATCGTGATATGATTTTTTGGAAAGATCGCCCACCCCTAATTTGACTAATCAAGTTTTCAAATTTATGTAGGATTCATTAACCCTTTGGCGAGCTACTTGGAAAGTGTTTGCGAGCTACCGGTAGCTCGTGAGCGACATGTTGGAGACCCCTCTTCGAAGGTCTTCACAAATGAAGTAAATCACCTCCCAGCGGTAAATGCGACTACTGAAAATGTATTGAGGGATTTAGAAATTGTATAGGGAGAAGTACTGCTTAGATTAAATAAGATGAAATCAAACTAACCTCCAGGGCCAGATATTTATCCTGGAGTTCTTGAGATGGTTAAAAAGACTACATATATGCATCCTTGACAGATATTTTTAGGGAGTCACTGTGCACTGGGGTAATTCCGAAGGACTGGAAAATGGCAAATATTATATAAAAAGGGTGATCTGGCCAATCCAAGCAACTATTGGCCAGTCGGCTTAACAGGCATCACAGGAAAATTAATGTAACGAATTAAGGATAAGATGGAGCAACACATGGAAAGAACAGGGGTTTTACAGAACAGTCAGCAGGTTTTCAGAAGAGGGGGGTCATGTTTTACCAACATGCTGGAATTCTATGAGGTAGCAACAAAAGGATACGATCAAAGTGGAGCATATGATATTTATCTGGACTTTCAAAAAGCATCTGACAAGGGGCCACATGAGATTTTAGGCATCAAACTAAAAGAATTGGGAGTTCAGGGTGTTTGTAGATGGGTGCAAAATTGGCACAGGAAGCAGATGTTTATGATGCAAGGAACCCAATCAGAATTGGCGGACATTAAAAGAGGTGTTCCACAGGGGTCAGTGTTAGGGCCACTGCTATACATTATATACATCTTGGATAAGAATATGAGCAACAAACTGGTTAAAATTTGCAGACGACTGGCAAATAATCTGGAATCTGTTAAATCATTACAGAGGGACTTGGACAGCATACAGGCTTGGGAAGATTTGTGGCAGTAAAAGTATTACTAGATGTAGTAAGTAAAAATATTCAATTTGAATATACAATGGAAGGTTTGAAAATTTAAAGTACACCTTATGAGAAGGATTTTGGAGTCCTAGTGGACTCTACACTATCAACTTCCAGACCATGTTCAGAAACCATTAAGGAGGCTAAAAATGTTCGGTTATATAGCATAATTTGTAGAGCACAAGTCCAAGGAGGTTATGCTCAAGTTTTAACATACTGCTAAGGCCACATCTGGAATAATGTGTGCAAGTTTGGTCTCCAAGCTACAAACAGGACATAGCAGCACCAGAAGAAATACAGAGAAAAGTGATTAGGCAGATTCTAGGGCTAAATGAGATGAATTAGGAAGAAACTTTAAAAGAGCTGAGCCTTTTCAGCTTAAGCAAAGGATGATTAAGAAGAGACATGAGAAGTATTTAAAAATCATGAAGGAAATTAGTACAGTGGATTGAGATTTATTTTAAAAAGGAGTTCATCAAGAACACAGGGACACACACTTTAGGGTAAATTCTGCACAAGAACTGACATTTTTCTTTACACAGAGAACCACAAGCAAGATGCCTGAAGAAGGGTCCCGAGTTGCCTCGAAAGCTTGCATATTGTAATCTTTTTAGTTAGCCAATAAAAGGTGTCATTTTGCTTGGCTTTTCTCTACATGTTTTTTAGAAGAATTAAGTGGATAGGACTAGTAAGCTTTGTTGGACCGAATGTCCCATTCACATCTACATTGTTCTAATGTTCTCCGTGTCTACTTGTGGATAGATTGGTATCAAAGAGTATGTTTAACTGTGCAAGCTTACCTGTTTGAATACTGTAAGTGGGTGAGTAATTCTTGTCAACTAACAAAAAAAAAATAGTCCTTTATGTGCAGTAAATTACATCCAGTCCCAAACCAACCCCCAAAAATACAGCTTGTTACTAGAGAGCGTAAAGATTGGGAGCGATTGTGACACTTTTTCAGTGAACGTTTAGTTGTCTATGAAACAGACCACAGTTCACATTTTGGTATCAATTATTGTTAAACAGTTTTGAGATGAAAAGTAGACACTGGAGGAAACCTTGCACCTGGGACTTAAGTGTCCACAGACGAAAATAAGCGAATCTGCCGATCTTCCCTAATGGCTACTACTGGAGTCAAATACGGTGGACCCAGGGTCTGTTCCTACCCAGTCTCTCTGGTATTGTTCTTAGGGTTCATTCCTCAAGTACGAGCCCACTAATCTATGGTAGAAGGTGGAGAGGCCCCTTGACCCTTGTCTAGCCTGGCACATGCTTTTACCAATACTGCCCTGCAAAGTAGAGGTGGTCCCATTACTTTTCTGCCCTGGGGTAGTGCAGATATTCACACCATGGGTAAAATATTTGGAATATTTAGAGGCCTGATTTAATCAATCTCTAAAAACCTCCTTTTATATTCATTCCTCTTCCCTAAACTTGATCTGGTTTTAAAACTAGGGTGGTTCCCCTCAGCTGTTGCTTTCAACCCTCTGTAGAAGTTCTCACACACTATCCCCTAGCTGGAAACCATTATCAACCTTATGCCCATTGTTTTGCAAGACTTTCAAGATCTTTCCTCTGCTCTTTGTTTAATGGAATACATTTTTTACTTGGTATTAAGAAATCAAAATCAATAAATCCAATTTAGGTTTATTCACCATTTATATTTCACCCACACATAAACGATGTGCCTGGGGATGGACCTCTGACCCTTAGTCATTAGTGCTCCTCGAGCACACCCGACACATTTAAGTAAATGTTTGGGGACTACCTTGGTTTTCAGTTTGGTGTCCAGTTCTTACTTCCATTCTTGTTACCAACTTTCTCATATTCTTCACTTCTGTTGTCCCACCAAGGCAATTTGTTTTAGGGACAATTGCAGCAAAGGTTACCCTCACCTTTCACAGAAAATCCTCTAATGCCCACTTTTTCTTTTTTTTTTTTTATTCATTCTTTTGGAACTCTCAGCAGCAAGGATCAAGGAGGCAGGTAGCTCTTACACGGTTAAGTGATCAGACATTGTATAGCTAGTCCATAATAAGATTCCTTAATGTTCCTAGCCACTGCCCTAATCTTTATCTTTTCTTTATCTAAATGTGGAAAACACTGCTATTTCCCTTGCCTGCAGTTCTATACATATTCCTTTATTTGCTGTTTAGTTAAAATTGTTTCTCTTTAAAATTGATGGCTCAAGTAATTCAGTAAAAGATAGTATTTAAAAAATAAATAGCACTATTAGTCTGGGATGGTGCACACCACTTCCACAAACATATTCTTAACAGCCAATATGGGCTTAAAAAACCCTGTCAAATCAATGTTAGACTTCCTTGATCAGCCTACGGCAGTATCAGACAAGTGTTACACTTTCTCAAACCCCCTTATTCAATTTACTACTGTGGTGCACACTACAGTGTTTCCCCTAGAAAATATTTTATTAGTTGGTGGCAGTTTGCTGACTGGGGGGGTGAGTGGGGGAGAGAGAGAGAGAGAGAGAGAGAGAAAAAAGATGGAAGCAATAAATGATTCAAACATCTTTTTCAACAAACTGGAATAGATACACATTTTACATAAAGACATACCAACTTTAAATCACCTTCACAAAACATATACAAGGCAAACATTTAAAATCATTCTGGTGGACATCATGTTATTGTCTCAAGGCAGTGTTGGATTTAAGTCTCAAAAATTCTCAAGTTTTATAAAGAAGGTCCAACACATCTTGCCTCTCTCCAGTAGCTACAGCGGTTAACCACAAGTGAATTTCAATATGCAACTAATTACAAGATCGTTTTGAGTTTTCGCAGAGATTCTAAGGTCTGCATTGTGTCTTGTGTGTCACACAAAGACAGTATAATTTTGGCTACCACTTGAATGTTAAGAATGCCAGAATATGAACAGGAATACTGCATGACAGTATTTAAATGGGGGAAAAAAAACCAACATCAAATAACATGCTTTGCAGTTTGTGCTTTTTAAAAATTCACAGAGACTTGAAAAATCAATTTTCTTCAAGACTGGATGCAAACTTCAGGCACAAAGCAGGAACAATCCCTATACAGGATGCCAGTCCATCATCACACAAGGGGCCGGTTTAGAATTGCCTGTACACCTAACCTGCATGTCTCAACTCCGATGATTACCACACAGACATGGGGTGAACATACAAACTCCATACACACGGAAAATAGACATCTTGTTGCAAGAGGGCAGTGTGCTTTAGTAGCCTCGGATAGCTAAATTATGCTATGTTATTACAATTTAACAAGTAGCATTGGCATTTCAGACCAACTTTGTGAAGAACAAGAATTTGGATTTACTGTGCCTTTTGTAAAGCACTCCAGACATCCTGATTTAAACAAAAAAATTGTTTGTGCATTTAAAAAACACCCTGGGAAATGAGGATTTCCTTACCCAGGTACAGAAAAATTGCTTAACTGCACTCTAATCTTTAACGCTGTAAATGACCAAACTTCTAGAAATTGAGCACTAAAGGAAATAAGTAGTTTTACTTAAAGAATGGAAACTTCACAATTCTAATCTAAATGGCTCTCCTCGTTTGCTTATAAACAAAACTACACAAAAATTACTATTGCTATAGAAGTTAAATCAATGTGCTCATTTTTCACATTTTTGTCATATGATACATATCAAAATGTTAAAGAACCATGTGTAGCTACGGTCTTATAATGAATTTATGGAGGAGTTTCTAAAAACATTGATGGGGTGGAAAACAGTACAATTAGACTAAGATCTGCAAGACATGTCTCAGTAGTTTAAAATAGATAGTCTAGAACTGCAATTACCACTGGCCTGGGGGCTCATAATCAGGTGCTTCTCCGTTTCAAACTGAACGTCTTTTAGTCTCTCTGCTTCTTCTTCCATTTCACGTACCCTGGCTTTAATAGCCTCCAATTCCTGGTGAGCAATAAACTGTAAAAACAATTTACAGCCTTTATAGATTTTAATAAACACATCCACACAAAAGTTAATTTTACATGTCAATCCCCCATGATATAACCTGGATCATCAAAGAAAAAAAAAAAAATCATTACATTTTTTCCTTCCTGTAAACCTTATACTTTATAGAAAGCAAAGCTGGTTCTCATGTTAGAAATTCTAAATACTCCACCCAAAAATATTTTATACTGTATGTTACCTTCCCTGCATGTTTTGTAGCGATTTTTAATCTCATGTTTTCATGGAGAACAAAGATGAAAGGTTTGAAATAAATAAGTCAATGGTGAGTAACACTGTACAATGGCAAACAATGTGATCATCATCTGGGTGGATGGGGGAAAAATTTTCAAAAACACTATTTTGGGAATGCATTTCTTATTTATGAGGTGTCAATTTTTCCATATTTATTTAATATTTTAGCAAAAAACACATTTTGCATATTGTGCGCCAACAACAGAATAAATGACATGTAAATTATGCAACACAAGTTTCCCGCCCATGGAAGTATTTTCATATTGCACAGGAAAGGAACTATATAAATAAAATGTATTGCTTGATATGGTACAGCACTGATCACCACTGTCATGTGTATTATACAATTCTCCCACCACCCTTCATGAAAAGGAGGTTAACAATTTTGCTCAGCCATCACTACAAAACACATCAGAGTAAGCGAAATGTTAATTACAAAAACTCCACCCAGAGCCTGTTGTGGCAGCTTTGGGTGCTAGGTTGGAGTCTGCCCAGGATGCATTGCCAGTTTTGTAGGGATTACTCTCATACCTCTCAACCAACAAATTCAGGCTATTCCCATTGTTTGCTAGAACCAATCCTTTCTCACAAATTTTGTTACGGTATTGAGGTATCCAGAATGGGCCATACTGTCTTCCGTTATTTATTTCTTCTTGTGGTTCTTTTCACCATAAGGAAAAACCAAGATTATTATATGCTGTAAAAGAAGCCTCCCAGTTCTAACAAATAGCTATGTAATAAATACAAGTTTATGGATTCAAAAAAAGCTTGGTAATAGTTTGCAACTGCTTTTTAGTTTCTCCACTTTGTAACCTGGTCAACACCAGGAATTAGGCTAGAGTACTTACGTAAAGCAAGGAAGAGACCTTTTCAGTTACATTTGCAAAGAATCTTAAACAATTCCAAAAAATTTTATAAAATAAAAGGCATTTGGGTAGATAGACTTAATTACAGTTGTGTCTATTAGGATTAATTTTGTTTTAATGTGTTGTAACAGTGGATATGGTTAATGATTTTTGAACATTTAAGGTTACTCTGCACTTGCTCCAAAATGGATCATACATGGAACTTGGTTTATATTCAAAAATGTGCACTTGAATTGAATTATCAGAGCAAAATAACATTGACATTAGGCACTGTCCACAGAAGATATAATGAAGGCAGCATGTACTTGTACTATTAAAACACCCATTTCCAAGTTACTTGCTGCACATGCAGATTATCAGAATTACGTCTGACAAGACACACTGTATGCCCGCTGCACTTAGACACTCTAGCGGATATTTGTGGGGCTTCTATTTCACTTGGTTGCGGACACTAGTTGCTAAATTAGGAAATCGGCATTAATGATTCAAAATATTTCAAATAGAAAAACACGATTTGAAACAAAAACGATAAAATGCAAGTATCAAGCTTGATTTTAGCCCTTCATAAACGGATAGGCTAATAAAAAGTCAATATATGCGAAGTTCTATGCATACCGTGAGGAGGTTATTGGGGCGAAGAGAAACTTCGGAATGAGTCAAGATATATTGAGCATACAGAATCACTTGCACCTAAAATTAGACAGTTAAATTTTGATTTCTTTAATGTCGGGTTCAAAACAGTTGTGTTTAATGTTGACGTATAGGTTTTTGGGAATTGGAGTGTTTTATTGAAGTTTAAAGTGTGTTGAGGTGTTCGAGTTTGCCTACCACCACTAACTGATGCTGCCTGGTGTAGGAGTCTCGGTATCCAGACTAAAGAACGGGTGTAATTTGAATATTGCCGTTTGTAGTGCTTAAATTACAGTATTAAGTAAAGAGTACACCAACATGTTAACTGAAAAGGCCTACAAACTAAAACCGCACAACACAAAATCGCTCTGTTGGGACACTGGCGATCGTCTGGCAGGAATCGAGTGGATTCGTTAAAGTGTCGACCACATAATTTGGTCGAGGAGATAAACGCATCTCAACGTACATAAAACACATGCAATTAACATTATAGATATGGACGTCTGCAGGACCTGCCCTGATGAGAATTGCGACACCTATTAAATATCTATGATAGGGGTTGTCCAGAACACGAGACGCCTAGAGTCTGCAAGCCGACCAAATCGGAAGTTATACGATTCAAAGTCGAATTAATAGATCGTAGGCTGGAGGAGCAGTGCTAGTAGTTCTCATGAAAACCCAGTTTCTGCTCTCACTCTGGTAGGTTACAGCTTGATTTTATTGATCATAAACGAAAACAGTTTCAAGGTGTGTCGATCCCCGCAGGTTCGCATTCTAGATTTTCTATCTCAACACCATTTTAAACAATCATTTTATAAAATATTAAACTTTCAAACCTGCTTAATTTAATTTTAGGCTTAAATCACTGGTCGCTAAATGTATTCAATTTGATCTGCTGGCGCCATTTTGAATGTGTAATTTACATAACCGACTTGTTTGTCGTCGGCTTCCCAAATTTGAGAAAGCGTACTTGTCGAGGCTAAAGGGAACATTTCAGACTTTAAATTACCTGGAGCATAAAATTCAGTTTAAAAAAAAAATCATAATACAGCAGTAGTTATAAAATGTTTCAGATTAATACACACTAGCACTCTTGCGAACACTACTCAATTTTCTAGCCCTGCATTTAACAAAGAACATCCGATGGAACTCACGGAGTCGTCGGCTTCATAATCATTCACATATTCCCCATTCATGAATTCCAGTTTTCCGTTTGCCATGCGACTCATTTCCAGTTTACATAAAATACCGGTTGACTGGATTAACCTCTTCACAAAAGCGAGCGTAGTATTTTAACAAACTACTACGTCTGATACACATTTACTTTGAATATACCACCTTTGCATACAACCAGCAAATGAAACAAAAGCGTACTCATCATTTAAAAGACTTCACATCCTACACCTTAGCGGTTCAATTAAGTGACCGTAATCCGGAAACGTTTAAAGGTACTAATTAAAGGTAAACACGCAATTAAGCGATTTTTCTCACAGCTATTGTGAAGTTGCGCATGCGCTTTTATTGGTAAGACGTCGATGGTAGATATGTCGTATTTCGAATTTGATACATGCGATGTAATTAAACAAGGAAAGTTTAGCACAAAGTTACATTAAAAATAAATATTTCAAACTTTATCGCTGCACGCTTCCGTAGGCTTCTAAATGGTAAGTTAAAAAAAATAAACTTAAGAGATATTTAGATAGCGCTGTGCTAAAGGTCCTACATACACCTCTTGTGTTGCCTGTTGAAGATATGCCCAGACCGAATAGCTTAACGTGCGACATGCGTTTGACGTTTGCACTCTCTTCTTCTTTTAATATTACTAAAAAGACGTTTAATCCCAGTAATACAACACTCGCTTATTCGATTTAATTCCATTTACAGAACCATAGCAAAAGCTATAGTTAGTTCTTGTTTAAATTGATATAATATAATTACTAGTTGTTTGTAATTGTAACACTTCTTATCTCTCTACTTGTATACACCTAAAAGAGACCAATTTTATTTTTTGATTAAAACTCATAAATCAGTTGCCTTGGTTTGTCCCAGACCTTTTCTGAGGACGGTAAGCAGCAGGTAATAAATTTTAAAACGAACACAAACGGATGTATTGAAAATCAAGTAATGTTTATCCATTGTTTCCCTTTTAAATTTGGTCACATCTGACAGAGGCACAATCAAAAAGTGCTTAACGAAACAATAAAAAGCTATAACTGAACAGAATCTGAGGTAGTAACTACTTTTGTTCTCACTTTTGAAATAAAAAAATAAACATTTGGTCATATCTGACCTAGGTACATCTCAAAATGCATAAAATAAAAAAAGTGCACAATATTAGCAATAACATTTGTTTCCCTTTTCAAATAAAATAAATATTTTTCTCATATACCCTGGGTCCTCCCTGTGTAGAAAGCACTTTGAGTAGAGAGGAGGGCACTATATAAATGTAAAGAATTATTATTATCATTGTTATATATCACCCAGGCACATCACAAACTGCATTTCACAGAATAAAAAAGAACTGTCAATGTTATCAAAGCTATCAGTGCACAAACCCATAGGTGATTAACACACAAAAATAGAGCCTCTACTGCACACTGAGGGAACATTTAAAATCCTTATGTGTGATTAGCAGTGACGTTTTTGTAAACAAAAAGATGACGGGATACATACATTGCGTTTAATCAGTTTTGAGGTACTGTGAAAGAACATCGAGGCCAAGAGTCCTAATGTTGCATGTGTTGTTTATTTCGTGAAAAAACATAACACTTAAAATTTAAAATTGACAAATCATCAAGTATAATAATAAAAATTATTTACTTTTATATAACACTTTACGCACTACTCAAAGCGCTTTTTAAACTCCATACAGGGAGGACCCAGGATGCAAACCCATGATCTCCTTATTGCGAGGCAGTGGCCACTTACGTAGGTGTACTGTACTGCATAATATTGAACTTGATAATTTAAAATTACAAACACAGAATTTCCAAAATCAAAGAATATTAACAGCAGATTAATAACGAACACTGCATTCTACAAAAAAGTTGTTATGTAATGCTTGAGTTTTACAGAAAATTCCAAACTTTTTGCTTGTTTTCGTCAAACACAGTCTTTCAAATTCATTCTTTGCTTTGAGTGTCCATGGCTGATTGTTGTCCTCGTAACAGCCATGAATCCGCAGGATTGAAGCGTATAAGTGGAGGGCTAACCAATCGTATGAAGAGAAGTGCAGAGACAGTGCTTATCAGCAGCAAGGCTGTCATTGGAGTAACAACTGGATTAATTTGCGAAAACCCACGTTTGCACAAACTTGATGAAACTGGAATAAAACTAAGACTCTGCACACGATTATTGAATCATTTATTGCGTAATTGATGCTATGACCAGCTGTTGCTCTCAAGGTGCCAGTGCAATGTTCCAGCGAGTACCATTACCAAAAAAAAAAGAAATCACTGCATCATAGACTACTACGACCACTTCTAAACACACAACAACACACTGCATTGTGGGTTGAATGTTGTTAGTCTATGAGGAGTATTGCATTCATGGTCTGTATTACTGCAGGAATTTATGAAGGAATTTCTGAAGGGTCGCAAAATGTGTTTCTTTTGATTTTTCTCAATTTTTCTCTGTATCTCTGGCAGGACCACGGGCAGAGCCACTCAGAGGTTGCTTTTGGGCTGCATGTGCCCAGTGGGCTGGCATTTGAATAGGCTGGTCATAGGAGTTTTACTTCTGCCTTGCAGTTTCATTCAAATTCTAGCCTTTTGTTCCACAATTATTGATGTCCACGTGTCAATTACAGTTTATTCTTATATAGTACACTTGCATTTATAAGACTAGAGCCAGTACATGTGTACACATATATTCATTTACTCATTTCATGAAACTGCTAATTGCAGTATAGGCTTGCAGGGAGCCACAGGCTATCCTAGCAGCATTGGATGTAAAGCTGGAAGGAACAAGTCTTTTACTAATAAAGTAAGTAATGTTTAGCGTTTAAATTCATTTCAATCTTTTCTTCATTTAAATAGAATATTAGTTTCTCATAGTTACTTAGAATATGTATAGTCTTTTACCCCCTGTAAGTTAATACAACATAGAACTTTCTTAGCTACAGTATTTACAGTATGTATACAAAGTGTTAATTAAGCCACTTAGGAAATAGTCTTGCAGCTAGCATGGACTGTTAGATATGGTTTGCATACAGGAGATGGGATACAGTTTTCTGACGGTGCTTAACATGCATAAAGTTGGACTATATGACCAAACTTAGAGAAATAAAACAAACAACCTTAAACAGAACTTCCCTTAAACCAGAACTTGACTCTTTTTAATATAATTTTTTTCTGTATTTTTGGGTGAACTGTTTTTCTTTGAAACTTTACTAAAAGTTTTAAAAATTAAGATATATGGTCTGTGGAATTATTTGGAACATGTGTCACACTATTACCTGAATCATCCTGTGCAGCAAACTAAAAGCTGCAGAACTTATATAATTTGGGATGAATGCAGTATAGTTAAAATAAAATGTCTTGCGTATGAACACACACATATACTGTATTGTTTTATTGAGGTCTGCTGATGTATGTATAGACTTTTTTTTAATAAATTGGATTCTTAGGCTTCTCAAACCTGCCTAATCCAGGTTACCGTGGGGTCAAGAACCTAACCTAGCAGCAAGTCAGGAAACAGTCATAGGCAGGATTCCAGTCAGTTGCAGGGCTAAATCATACACACTTACTTACACTCACAGATGCTGGAACAACCCATACAGACAACAACTGGGTATGGAATTCAAAACCAGAATGACAGATCCATGCTACAACAGCATTGCAGTATTGTGTCAGCCTCAAATTATGTTCTTACTAGCCGACGCCCGCCATAGCATACGGCGGTGTAAGAATAGGGACGGAAAACCGTGAGAAAGGAATTCAGAAATCAAGAAGAAATAAATACTTCTTGAAAGACACAGTGTGCATGTAGAATTTCCAGCCAAGCAGGATTACACGTGAAAGTCATAAATAAATCGGGCTTTCCGAATTTACGTACTATGGCCATGGCATCCTAATAGTTTTGTTGCATGTATCTTGGACTTCCTGGAAATGTGGATGTAATATGATAATTTTGCCTACACGTACGTTGTTATTTTCAGCATTTGCTTGCAGTGCGTCTGATAGTCCCATGCGCAGATCTTGTTGATGTAATCTGAGATAGTTGAGAGGCGTGCCCTCTGCTTTAACATATGCATCTACAATGTAGAGTTGGAATAGTTTGTCGCTGGAGTGCAAAATACTAAATGTATTCCTCATTGCTAATCTGTATGCGTAAAATTGGCATTGAGTAAGCCTTATTCGCTTGGCGCTTCTTTTATCGGGAACATGTTGTAAATCTTTGTGTCAGCCAATGTCTCTGTAAGGGAATAAAAGTGGGTAAAACATAGGATCGCAATTCATATTGAGCGTGGAAATCTGTTTACAGGAGTTGCCTATGGGATAGATGTAAATGTCCCTTTCGGCAGGCGTTTCGCCATCTTCTCCGATGAAAATCGCTGCAACATCGGTGTGAAATGTCGGGGCATTGTATCGTCATAAATCCTGCCTAGGGTTTTCCTTGAAAACCATTCATACAGATGCTGTTGGATTGGACTGAGCGATTTCATGCATGTGTTTGTATGATTTAGCGAAGGGGTTGATGGTTCTGAGCATGGAATCTAGCTGGAGAAGTACATTTTTGCTGCATGCAGAGTTTGCTTTATTTTGTAAACGTACTTCAGTAGCTTGCGCTTTGTCAAAAACATCCAACTGTCCATATCTTGGAGAGGTAGAAGTGTTAGTGTATAGTGGAGAGATTTGGTGATAAATTTGCCTGTGTATTTTAAAACAATATGGTCCGTGGCCAGGAGGTTGAGTTATCTGTGCACCCATGGAAGCAAACTCTAGAGAAGAGTTGTATTCTCGAATGTGTTTACGATAATTTTGAGCTTCTGATGTTTGCTGTGTAAAAAGCTGTTGCAAAGACACAGGTGGCTCCCGCAAAGGTGGTAAAGCTACTTTACTGTTGTGGCAGCACCTCGAGTACCTGTTGGATGTATTAGGCTCAGCAGGCCAGTATAGTGCATGACATGGAAGAGGACAAATAGGAATTGAGAAATGCCGTGTCGGCTGTGTGTGGGAGGGACCGGTTTTAAAGTGGAAGCAGGACGAACCAGAAGAGAAATATATACTGTATATAAGAGATTGTGCAAAAATAACGCAATACATTAAATATCTACCAATAGAGTCAGTAAACATTCATTTCTAATTTGTGTTGCTTCTTCTTATTTTGGGCCATCTGAATATTGCAGCAATATACAAAGACATAGGCAAATGTCAGTGTCTGGGTTAAATATGACAAAGATCTGGCATCAGGTCAATTCTAAGGTCTCATTTTAGTGCCAGAAAGGATTCTGATAAAAATGGTAGGGATGCCAATTTTTTCTTTAGGGCACTCTTTGAGAAGAGAGTTTTGGAAAGACTCAGTAACTTGGACTTTGTAACATCACTCAGAAAATTTGTAACAGTAATTAAAAAGGCAACATTAACTTCCTTATCACATTTAACTTTAAATACTGACAGCAAAGGAGTATCTCAGATTTGGACAGATGGGTCATTCCCGTATGTGAGTGGATTCAATATACAGAGGTTCTTTTCTCTACAGTAGTTTTATTCATCTTGAGACTTTTAAGAATATATTTGATTACTATTAACATTTGGAAGTATATGCAGTAATATATTCTGTAAGGTAAAGAGGTCTAAACCTATAACTGTATACCTCAAAAATAGGAGTTATATTTTGCATTAAGAATGTTAATTGAACAATCTTAATAGTCTGACAATAAAGCCTTATAAGAGGAGCCTTTGATGCTTAATACCAGTAGATCACCTAGTTATAAATTTTATACTGTATATCCAGCATATTAAGAAACAATCTTTGCTTTGCAACTTTTGTTAGCTGGAAGAAACTGGTGATACGTAGGGTGTAAATGTGATGACCAAAGTCTAAATCTGTCATAAGGTAAAAATGTACTTTCCGATAGATTCTGCCAAATTTTTTACATAAAAATTTTTTTTATGTCTTTCAGATTAAGAGTTGTCAGCATAGTCTTGCTATTTGCAGAATTACCAACCATGCTTGATTTTTCTGAATTTAAGTACAAATAATTTTCACTCATATATTGTTTCACCCTCACTAATGTAGCTAGATAATTAAGTAATTTAGTACTATAATCTTATAAATGAAAGTTAATATTATATTTTTGAATTTAATCTGCAAATGGTAATTTATGAAGGGAAAAAAGAATTGGTCCCATCGCTAAATCTCAAGGGACAGACTCCATTTCTTACTGTAGACAAAAATGAGGGCTTACTGTCTCTAGACCTCTGCACATATTGAAAAAGATTTGATAATTATGAAGTAAACCAATTAATAAGCGTGCAAGAGAGTCCTTATAAATTGTGAAGTATCATAAACTGTGCTAACATCTGACAGCATACTGATTGAAGAATTAGCAGTTTTGGAAGATTTTAAAATATGTTTAATTGCCCACAAATTAGGGTTGTGTTTATGCTATTACTAAGGTAATGGCAAAGCTCTTCATTGTGCTTTTAATTTAAGAATTGATTTGTATGATTTGAGTTTTCTGTAATTTGCTGGAAAAGCATGGTAAATTTGAAATTGGTCAACCATTCTTAAGAATATTCGGATAAAAGTCTGATGATTTTTTTCCCCAGACAGTTCTGATTTGTTATTTGTTGGGTTGGCTGTTGTTCTGAATAACATGCAAGGGTTGTAGTAAATTTAGAGTAGTACTAATCAGAGCAGCTCTCTTAAAGTACTTTCTTAAAACTCTTATTACTTTTACAGCCATACAGATTGGCATTCGGTCATCTTCAGTATTGCAATTTCAGAGGATGTGATATCAGTCAACCATGGTGAGTCCCTTTTCATTTTAATTATGTTTTATTGGGAGAAGGTGCTGTATTGAACACAGTCATTTCTGTAATTTGTGTATTTATAAGCTGATGTACAGCTGTGGGGTGAGAGTTTAAATTAATATTGAAGGACATTTATTACTTGGAAAATTTATATTTTTGTTCTTAGCCGTCCATGTTTTCAGCAAAGGTGGCGAACAAAATCAAAAATGATTAAACACACTGTGAATATTCAAAACATGGATTTTAAAGTATGATTATGAAATTTGAGGACCTTTCACAAATTAGAAATAAAAATCAATAAGGAACAGGAAAATTTGTGATTTTATATATATATATATATATATAGTTAATTGAGATTAACTGCATCTAACATTAAAACATGTAATTATATAATTAATACATAAGTCATGAAGTAGAATGTACAATCAACACAAAGGGGGGAAAAATAATGGCATAGTTTAAACTTAAACATGACCTTAAAACTGAACTTTTAACAAAAAACAAAACAAAATTGAGACTAATGTATTAATTCTCAAATTGGCATAGCATATGAGACACAGACATATGGAAGTAAAAATTAAACGATCAAAATGACTGTTGACTTTGAATGCACTGCCGAAGACTGATTTAATTGAAAGAATACACAACTCTTAAATGGATATACATTAAAACTTGTGTTAAAACTTTGCAAATACTATCCTCAATTGTTCATCACCATCAAAAATTAAAAATTATACTGTACTCAAGTGCTGTGTCTATGAACGTTGAACTCTGAGGTGCTTTTTTTGCCGCCTTTGTCCCACCCCTTCAGGCAGTTTAGCACGTCTAAGAGATTTAATGGTTTTGTGGTTGGTAGAACTGTGGTGTGCCTTGGGATTTTTGGGTTGCAAAAAGTGTGCCACCACAGGAAAATGGTTAGAAAACACTGCTCTACCTACAACTTTGCACCTGGCATGGTAAAAAGATCTCTGTAGCATTAGTTGGATGGTTATGTTGCATTTTTTGCATAAATTAGCGAAGATACTGTAAATTGCAATAATGGGATAATCATTACACTTCTTTTTTGTAGAATTTTGTCAGTATATTATGGCAGTCAGAACTGTAAGTTACCTGGTAGACCGGCAAGTTAAATACAGAAGTACTGGAGACTTATTTTGATTTTAGTGCCAGTCAAAGTTAACTTATTTAACACTTACGAGATATGACTTTCTTCCAGAAACGTGAAATGGGAAAAGAGCATAATTTTTACCTTTGCAACTTTTCTCAAGTATTGCACTATGACTGCTGTAAATACCCATCCCGACCCATTTTCCCCACACTCCCCTGTACCTATGTCAGTATGTGTAACTCAAGAAAATGAGCACCAGTGCTACGTATTGACATGTCAGTGGCATATCATTGTGAATTGTGTAATATGAAATGTTAAACTTTTAAATTAAAATTTTAAAGGTAGTATATAAATGTGGTACTGGATGTGTATGTAAGTCTTTAGGTACACACTTGACTTACTTGTATTACTGTTTCGTAATGTTAAAAAACAATAAAAATAAAAAATGAAAATGCCTTCATGACCAAAGCACTACCTGAGGCATTTGCCTCGTTGCCGTCCCGGGATGCAACAGTATTTTTAACGTGTTAAACAGGCCATATTTATTGCAAAAATTAACACGTTATATATGTATTATTAAAGTCACCAAGTAAAATTATAATTTATAGAAAATCTCAAATAAGAATGAAGAATAAGCATCACTAAATCAGTAATTACTAATGTATTTTTGATTTGGTATCGACATGTTTGCCTCAAAACAGGTGTATCATCTGGAGTTTTTCAAGAAGTTTGAAATTCATCATTATAAATAATTCAAAGTCCAATTTCTTAGCCTGTACTATACGATTTATAAATAATGTAAAACCATCAGGCAAATCCAAAACTAAGGTATGTGTATTTGAAACAAAAGATTGGAAAGAAAACAAATATAATACTTTGCCCTTTATAATGAATTCAGTTTACATATGACTTCTTTTTTACTTTATCATATACATAGTATAGAGAAAGTATAGGACTCGTGAAAAAATTCGACCTCGAGACTTTGAATCTTGATGTTTTAGACCTTCCTGAGTCCGAAAATACTATGTATAGAGAAAGTATAGGAATCGTAAAAAATTCGTCCTCAGTATGTCCGTCTGTTTGTAAACACGATAACTCAAATGCTTTGACCTAGGTCAATGAGATTTTGTAAACTTGCTTTTATATCTTATTTTAAGTGGCAATTTAACTGAATACTTTCACAAATTTTCAGGTAAACTATGGTTATAATTATAGATAAATGTTTCAAATTTTGATGCATATCTATAATGATAAAAAGCAAACATATATGAAATTTGAGAATAATTACTCAACCGGAAGTAGTACTTTATTTAAACAACCGTCTGAATTTTTTGTATCATGGAAATATAAATGTGTACACGATATTAAAAACTATATTCAATATAATGCATATTCTTTCAACAACTATTATTAATTTTATTTTAATTTATACATCATCCGTTTAACAATAACGTGTAAACATTGAACATGCCATGTAAATTAAGAAGAATGAGCTGCTATATCCCCGTCGTGTTCCTGGTAAGTTAATGTTATGATTTTTTTTTTAATATCTACCAGCATTATCACAATTAAATGTAGCTAAATGCAGTTTTACGTATAGCAATTTATTACAACAAATATTATATGATACTAACACTTTTTCTTTGTTTTTAGGTGACTGTAGCTCTTTTTACTCTACATGTAGTCTTGGTAATGCAAATGTTATCATGAAACTATTCCACCACCGTTTTAGACCTCCCTAAGTGTGAAAATATAATTTTAATGCAAAGTTTGATTATAAATAGAGATAAATGATTGTGTATTGATGTTATCAGTTATGATGAGAAACAAAAACATATGATATCTGAGAAATATTGTGCAACTGGAAGTGGTTCTGATGATCTTTTCCTATATCTTAGTATATGAGAAAGTCAAGAGCAGTGCACTCAATATATATATATTATTTAATAAACAAATGTATGATTAATTGCCTATTCTTTGATGTATAGGAGTTTTACTTTGAATTCAAAACAGGCACTTCTTTGGATTACCGGACTTTAATCAGAGCCTATATTGTATTAACTGTAATGTTGGTTAGACTTTTTTTAAATTTACAACTGAATTCGATAACAAAAAGTTATTTTTGAGCTGATCTTTTGGAAGATTTTGAAGCTTGATACAAAACATACATGGGATAATATAATGTGAGATCTACTATTTATTGCTTTGGATGTTGCATTAAATAATTAGATGAGGAGTTCTGTTGCTGTAGAGTTTATTTCTTAAAAAGATCAGTCATTAAAAGAATGCATTCTACTATACAAAATATTTCCCCTATACTGTATAATATCTTCTGCACTGATTGCAGAGGGCAGCAGCTGTTAAGCTAACAAAGAATCAGAAAATGAATCATAATAATATTAACAAGTCAAGGATGTGAGGCAGAATCTTAGATCGAGAAATGTAATGCCAGAATCAATAACCAGAATGTTTCACATGGTGTAAATCAAAACATAAGGCAAAAACCAAAGTTGACAAACAGAAAATAATTCATAACTAGAGAAATCCTTTACAGTAATAACACTGGACAATAGATTTTTTTCAAAAGTTTTGCTACCTGGAAAAATGTTAGTGATTATGATAGACTCCTTCAAGCCAAACAGAAATATAATTTCAGATTGACTGTATCTTGCAGAAATTTATTTTTATTGAAAAGATAGAATTATTTGTACCTGGTGACAGCAAACATCATACTTTCAGTCTTAAATCAAGTAGTTTGCTTTTAACAAACCTATGTCCCTGATCAGGTTAATTTATCAAAATATAAGAAATTGAATCATTACAAAAATGATGTATTTCTGTTACACCAGTCCCATACCTCATGAAACCCATTCCCTTGTCCTTATCCACCTCAATTCTTCAACTTGAGTCAGATTGTATGTAATTAAGTTACCAATGATTAACCAGAAGGAGTGAACACTTGCTCATCCTATGGGAAATAAGAGAACCAC
This sequence comes from Erpetoichthys calabaricus, assembly GCF_900747795.2. Classification (NCBI taxonomy): domain Eukaryota; kingdom Metazoa; phylum Chordata; class Cladistia; order Polypteriformes; family Polypteridae; genus Erpetoichthys; species Erpetoichthys calabaricus. The sequence continues at coordinate 73,970,310 of NC_041402.2, forward strand.
TATTGACAAGGTTACATAAAGGCAACAGAAAAAGTGTAAAATTATGGGAAGACCGATGTCCACATTTTGAAGTGTTGAGTGATGGATTCACAGGATGCCATATTAGCTTGCAATGCATGTAGAATCAGATGTTTTATGTTTAACTATTCGCTGGCTCACAAAACTCAAAAGAGGGCTTCAATACAAAAGCTAAACTATAAGACAATATGAGGCATGGAAGCAAAATCAGCCAGACACCAAACTCAATGGCTTAATGGCTTGCAGTGTTATTTGAAGACAAGGATGACATTTGATGGCAAAAGAAAGTTGCTCTGCAGTGGGCCCGCGCCCTGCCCAAGTTTTGTTCCTGACTTGTGTTCTGTGCTGGCTGGGATTGGCTCCAGCAGACCCCCGTGTTCCTGTGTTAGGATATAGCGGGTTGGAAAATGACTGACTGACTGACTGAGAAAGGTTGCTTGTTTTACTCTGCAGTAATTTTTGCATCTTATTATTTCAAGCACATTATGCAATGCTACTGTATTTTGCAGATCTGTTCTTGTATGTCACTTCTTCCATGATCAGTTTTAAAGTAATTTTAAACTACTTTAACGGCTTGCTGACTCACTTGCCTTTCTTTGGGTACACCTGCACAGAATTTGATGGCTCTAATATTTATATAACAGTTGTCCAAGGACTGCTGTGATTTCTCCTGCTTAGATAAGATGGCTTTTGTTCTCACTGTTACTATAATAATAACATATAAAAAAGATCTTATAAACACACTTGTAACACCCAAAATCATTAGCCTAAGTTTGAATATATTTGAATACTTACACTTTTATATTTTGAATATTCTATCTGTATTTTATGGCTAATTTGACAGGCCTAATGGTGTGGCCAGGACACAAAACAGCTGAGACCAGCTGACGTATTTGATGCTGATGTCTTTGAAATTTTGCCTCTATTACATTTGTGTCAAGTTTCTAATAGTACAGATGTAAGCTGACTGCGTTTAATTTCTTTGTGTACATTCTCTGCAGTTATTTTTATTGTTACTGGTTACAATCATATTTAAAAATATTCTGACTAGTGCTATGTAATTTTTGGCATGATTCGTAATAGTTGCAAAGACTACATTTGGAAACTTGTGTGTGTTAATGATGTAATATCTGATAAATGTCTTTTTTTTTAATAAAAACTCACAGTGTTGTCCATAATCTTTGTCTGTCCAGATTTAAAAAAAAATGAAGACTTTTTTGGTTTTCGATGTTGAGTTTGAAAATTAAAATGAAAGAAATAATGTCCTCTTTTTTTTCAAGTGTAACACTTGACTTTTGTAGTCCTGTAAAGGACACCAACGAACACTGGCATTTTAAGACAGATTTTAGGATTGCACCTGTCGGTTGGGCATCTTCTCGGCTCGTATGGAGTAAGCTGAGGAGACATTGCTTTATAGAAGGTAGCATTGGGATTCGTGACTGCTTTAAATTAACCGTCTCTCTGATTTGTTTTACCCTTTACGCTTGTATGAAATATATTTATTTAACAGGTTTTTAACCTCTCCATGGACACAGATAATTTTTATGGATTATTTATTTATGGAAAGAGCACTGCACTATTTACTTAAATACTGTTTATTTGTTTTTTTCAATAAAAGAATTATTACACCTTTGCACCTACTCCTTGCTATGTATGTGTCCTCATTTGCCCGGCTCATCTTTGATTACGTTACAGACAATACGGGTTCAAGAATCTCCCAGTATGGTTTTAGGGGCATGGAACGGAACCAAATCATCACATAGCCAAGGATTTAAGCCTTTGAATGTTTAAATATATTCTTGGAGACCAAAGTAATATTTAGGTCTGAGATATATCTACGATATTATACGTTGTCCGTGCTAATGATAAGTAAGTCTCTTAAAGTGCTAGGGAGTGATGGGGTGTGCTGTCATTCATACAGCACTTATGTGGTTAGAATCTGTGTGTGTGTTTGTATGTCTTTGTGTATGTGTGTTAATCTTAAGGTGTGAGAGTAGACCAATCTAGTAACAAACCTGGTGAGTTCACTTATCAAAGTCAAAGTGAACTTTATTGTCATCTCAACCATATACAAGTATATAGTGCTGGGCGGTATGACCAAAATTCTATATCATGGTATTTTTCAAAATTATACTGGTTTCACAGTATTGGATGGTATTTTTTTCCTCATGCATGAGTGGATGTTAACCACATTTTCCACTGCAATTACTGGCTAAGAATAACCTATTCCACTGTCATGAGAATTGTACATTGTACAAAAAAACATTTTAATGTGCACACAAGTATTAATACAGGTTTGCATGGCCCCATAAAGTGATAGTTTTCAAGGATAGTTTTCAAGGGGGTGGCACTAATGAAGAGAAGGAATCACATTGCATGACAGATGCAGTCAAAATATAGAGCTTTTTTATTGAACAAATTTTGTAAACAACTTAAACTAACATTTTGACAACATATTTTCAACCATCCAAAGAAGCATTTAGACTTAGTAAAATATCCAGATGTGCTTGTCAAAAGTTGTATTGCACTGAACATGTCTTAGAAAAGGAATAAATAGTAAATATTTTTTGTAAACCAACTACACTTTGTTAAAGTTAACAATCTCTGTCCACTGACACGTTAAAGTGACTTTTTAAACAACTTTACCATCATTAAACTGCATAATATTTAAACTAATAAATAACAACAATACAATAAATAATAGTGCAACTTCCAGTAATAATACTGTTACTTCCAAGACTTCAAAGCCCAGGTGCATTACACAGTATTCACCAAATTAAAATAAAACAAAACAAGTGCAACTTGGTGATGACATTTTTACCAACTGAACCATCATTAAGGCTAACTGCATTAATATGGACCTTGCTTCAAGCTAAGCTATATACATAAATAATAAAACTGCAACTTGCATTTATAATGCTATTTGTGGTATAGCCCTACGGAAGCGTATTAGGGCCACAGTGAGAAAAAAAAAACACTATATGTCGAGATTAAAGTCGACATTTCCACTTTATTCTCATAGTTTATTTTGTCATTAAGGTAGAATGTCGTAAACTAAACTTCATCCTAAAATCAATGTTTAATTTACTAGATTTTCTCAAATCCTGCCATAAGTTAATGTAGCACATTAAATGCTTAGTGTTAAGTGTTCCCCGACGCAGTTGTTAAACGCTGTATGCGCTTCTTAAACTGACTTTCTCTACACTAAGAGGAAGCGCCTGCAGCGATCGCCGCACAGGATACATTCACTTCATGATATTCCTGCTCTCTGAAAATGTAGAATGCTAAGATAAATTTTCATGATGAAATGCATTAAAGCAGGTATTAAACATGCACGGTAGTGCTGCTCCCTTGCAGTAAGGGGTCCCCAAGTGTACTTTCAGTGTAGAGAACTTTATGGCAGGTGTGACGAGGCTTCAAAAAACTGGATGTATGAATGGGTATCGCACAGGTTTAACTTAAATATTGTGTAAATATTGGGTTTGTGATCTGGTGGTCGGATGTTCTTCTGAGCGGGCTTTCCTTATTGCATGCGTGCTGTCTCTGTCTGATGTACAAACCTGTAGTTCCTATCTTTCCTTTTTCTTTCTCCACATAACCAATCACCACACGATAAACGTCTTTGTGAAATTAAACGTAGTTATAAACTTAGACCACGGAGTGTTCAGAACTTTAAAAAAATCTTATTTATACACGTTTAATTATGCCATCCATTCAGGGTTGCGCCCACCTCAGTAAGCATTATGTGAGAGGCAGGAGCAAATCCTGAACGTGGCGCCAGCACATCGCAGGGTGAATACAAGCAATACATACACTAGCAGGGTTACTATAGCATAACAAAACCCCACATCCTACATGACTTTGAAAGGAAACTGAGGCACGCAGAGTAAACCCACCAGAAAAACATGCAAATTCAAAGCAAGGAACAACTGAGACCCCATTGCTGCGAGGCAGCAGGGCAACCTCCACGCCACCGTGCCCCCACATGACTAATACATGCTTTAATGCATTTCATCATGAAAATTATATCAAGTGTTTATCTTAGCATTCTAAATGTTCAGGTAGCAGGAATATCATGAAATTAATGTATTCTGTGTGCTGCCTGCACCTCCTCTTAGTGCAAGAGGAAATCAGTTTAAGAAGCACGTAGCGATTAACATGGCTCCGGGAACACTTAACAGAAAGCATTTAATGTGCTACATAACTTATGACGGGGTTTGAGAAAATCTAGTAAATTAAATGTTCATTTTAAGATGAAGTTTAGCTTACGATGCTCTACTTTAATAACAAATTACGAGAATAAAGTCAACACGTCGACTTTAATCTCCACAAATGGCGAGAATAAAGTAGAAATGTCGAGAATAAAGTCAACATGTCGACTTTATTCTCGTCATAAGCGTCGAGATTAAAGTGGAAATGTCGAGAATAAAGTCAACATGCCATCACACTATTACACATGTCACACAGTATTGAAAAAAATAAAACAAGTACAACTTGGCTTGCAGTATTATCCAGTAGTATAGAAACAGTATTCACACATTTGAACATAATGGTCCACATCCGACCTTTTAAATCAAAAGTATCTCCAGACAACAGACGTGACTCCTTTTTCCAGCAAAAGTTCTTCTGTTTCATCATTTTCAACTTTATCGCCTGCTACAGCTTCAGTTTCGGAATGTTCTCTATCCATTTTCACCGTGCAATACCTACATTACCGCATGTACTCCATTGCATGCCTGTTTAGCGGTGTAGCAGTGAAAAAGAGCCCCCGCGCAACACTGGTGTAGCAGTGAAAAAGGTCCCCCTTAAACAGTTTCCCGCAGCACCAAGTTCCGAACGTTGTTTAGGCAATTTAAACCGGTGTTGCAGTATAAGAAAAATCCATATCATAACAAAAATAAAAAAACGGTTTTCGGTATGAACCGGTATACCGCCCAGCATTACAAGTATACAGATAGATGAAATTGCGAAGCTCAGGGTCCACAGTGTAACAACATGAAGTGCCATCCATCCTCTTCCGCTTATCCGAGGTCGGGTCGCGGGGGCAGCAGCTTGAGCAGAGATGCCCAGACTTCCCTCTCCCCGGCCACTTCTTCTAGCTCTTCCGGGAGAATCCCAAGGCGTTCCCAGGCCAGCCGGGAGACATAGTCCCTCCAGCGTGTCCTGGGTCTTCCCCGGGGCCTCCTCCCGGTTGGACGTGCCCGGAACACCTCACCAGGGAGGTGTCCAGGAGGCATCCTGATCAGATGCCTGAGCCACGTCATCTGACTCCTCTCGATGCGGAGGAGCAGCGGCTCTACTCTGAGCCCCTCCCGGATGATTGAGCTTCTCACCCTATCTTTAAGGGAGAGCCCAGACACCCTGCGGAGAAAACTCATTTCAGCAGCTTGTATTCGCAAACTTGTTCTTTCGGTCACTACCCATAGCTCATGACCATAGGTGAGGGTAGGAACATAGATCGACTGGTAAATTGAGAGCTTTGCCTTACGGCTCAGCTCCTTTTTCAACAACATGAAGTGCAAATAATAAATTAAAAATAGAATTTAAATTTAAAATTAAAACACAAACAAGACAAGACATTGTGCAAAGACAAGACAAAGAAGTAGCAGCAATATTGACGTGTAGTTAGCAATATGAACATTGATGCAATGTATGGTATTTGCAATCTAGATACATAAATATAGTCAATAGATATGTAATATAATAAATAATAGATATAGATCATACAGAAACTATCAGTGTATCCTTATTATTATTATTATCCTTGGAAAATACATCTAGGCCCTACAAGAAAGCAAGTATGAGTAATTTGAGGGTAACAAAAGCACAATCAAATAGTGAGGAAGCAGTTTCAGGGTCAGTAGGCAGAGAGACTAACAACTGCTAGTTTCAGTAATGAAAATGAAACCCAAAGCTCAGAGTTACATGAAAAAATATAAGTCCTAACTGTAATTGGTAACCCTTTCCCTAACTAAACTCTACGCTTGAAGTTTGTTTGTTTTTTATTCAAAAGCTTTGATGTGAATTGCTGTTTGCCACTATATTAAATAGTCTTAGCACATTGATGTCAAATTCATGTGACCAGAAAGGGTATCATTACCAATATGAAACAATCATAAAATTTTGTTGACCCCCTTAAAAATAGCAAACAAAATGGTTCAGCAGTAAAATTAATAAATAATGGAAAATATTAAGTCTCATAAGAAAGACCATAACAATAAATCAAATAATAATATAGAAAGAAAGACAACAATCTATAAATGTTTTCACAACAGATGGATGACATGTTTCCTAGAGATTTAGAAGATACTTTAGTAGCAGTTATGAATCGGGCATTAAAATGAGGCTGATAGAAATATAGATTCATTTGTGTCTTATACTGTTGGAGAGAAGGATTGGCTCATTATGTATAACTTTAGGCTTGGTGTTCTGTCCCACAAACTGGCAGCTAGATACAGTATGTAGGATCTTAAACTACTATCAGTAAAAGTGGTCCAGTTACATAAAGACAACCTCTTCTGGCTCACATTAAAATTAACTAATGCATTTCATATTTCCTGGTTGTAACCAGTGATTGTTAGTTATTGAAGTCTGTTTACTCTTTCTTAACCAGTTATGGTGGATAATGAGACACAGTATGAAATTAAAAGGATATAGGATTCTAGGAATTTAGGTTTGCAGGTATACATTGTCCAGTGGAAGGGCTATAGTTCTGGCTGTCTGCCAAGGACTCTATCAATGTTTTCCTTTCAAGTTTGATGTACATGTTAGGAAACAGTAGGAAAAGTGGAAAGATAAATATTTAGAATTTAAAGTACTGAGTATATTTAGTCCAGTCTTTGATGTGTTTACAGGATGACATGTTGGTGACACAGATAGCTCCAGGAGTATCTAGTTGTAAATAGAAAATAGCTGATTGTCCCCTGTAATTTGTTTTTTAACCTAAACCTACAAAGGGAGCCAAGAGAGGAGCCTCTGCTATTAGGAACCTGTTAGGATCACGTCGGTTTTAGTAGATTTTATTTTTTATGCAAAATTATTTATAATTTTTGTGCTTGAACTATTTTAATGATTTTTAGGTTATGTCATCGTGGTGCCATTGTATTAACTGTTTGTTTGTGACGCTGCCATTTTGTGCGTTGTTTTTTCATAAATACCCCCATGTTGTCTATGGTAATGATACTTGTAGGTGGTTAAATGGTGGCAGTAGTTTTTCTGTGCTATTAAAGGAGGTAGAATGCCCTAATAAAGGAACTTAAAAAAAAAAAAAAAAACTTTAAAAGCTTTTGAAGTCTGCATTTATTGGACTCTGGTTTTTGTTTTTTGTCTTCACTTTGGTGTTCCTGGTTTAAACAAATTCCTGCGTACTGACCTTTGCTATGCCTCTGTATCAGCCTTTAATTAATTAGCAGCTGTACTGCTCAAAATAAATCCTAAGTCCTGCTAGTATAACAATCAGTGAAGAAATATCTCAGATGATGAGAGCCTGGATTAATGATGGAATATATACTGAGGCAAAAGTGGACAAAAGATGACGTGAGCAATTAAAAGTGTGATATTTTATTTTTACTTCACACAGTGAGACAGTGGTTAAAACTGGTTCCTTTCAGTTCCAAGGTACTGAGTTCACATCTGAAGCTTGTAACTGTCTGTGTGCATTTTGCATAGTATACCTGTGTCTAATAGGGTTTTTCTTCAGGTAGTCTAGTTTTTCTTCCTCGTACATTTGCTCTAAAACTGTTACATACTTCTCTGCCACTCCTGATTTCTTCATACAGTACCACAGCTTCTCTCTAGGCACCCTGTCAGATGCTTTCTCCAGGTCCACAAAGACACAATACAGCTCCTTTTGGATTTCTCTATACATCTCCATCAACACCCTCAGAGCAAACATTGCATCTCTAGTGCTGTTTCCTGGCATGAAACCATACTGCTGCTCGCTAATCATTACTTCCCTTCTTAACCTAGCTTCCACTACTCTTTCCCACAACTTCATGCTGTGAGTCATCAGTTTTATCCCTCTGTAGTTACTAGAGCTCTGCTCATCCCCTTTTAGTCTTAAAAATTGGTAGTGGTACACTCCTCAGGCATCCTCTCACTTTCCAAGATTGCATTAAACAATCTGGTTAGAAGCTCCACTGCCATCTCTCCTAAACACTTCCATGCTTCCACAGGTATGACATCTGGACCATATACCTTTCCATTCCTCATCATATTCATAGCTGTCCTTACTTCCTCCTTGCTTATCTGTTGTATTTCCTGATTCACTATCTCCACATCATCCAACCTTCTCTATCTCTCTCTCTTCATTCATCAGCCTTTCAAAGTACTCTTTCCATCTGCTCAACACACTCTCCTCGCTTGTGAGTACATTTCCATCTTTATCCTTTATCACCCTAATCTGCTGCACATCTTTCCCAGCTTGCTCCCTCTGTCTAACCAGTCGGTATGGGTCCTTTTCTTCCTCTTTAGTGTCCAACCTGTCATACAACTCATCATACACCTTTTCTTTAGTCTTCACAGCCTCTCTCTTCACCTTAACCTACTTTCTGCATCTCTCTGGCTATCCCACTTCTTTCTCGACAACCTGTTCCTCTGTATACTCCCCTGTACTTCCCCATTCCACCACCAGGTTTCTTTGTCCTCTTTATGCTGTCCAGATGTTACAACAAGCACCTTTCTAGCTATCTCCCTTACCACTTCTGCTGTAGTTGCCCAGCTATCTGGTAACTCTTAACTGCCACCCAGTGCCTGTCTGAACTCAACCTTGCAGTCTTCCTTTTCCAACTTCCTTCATTTGATCCTTGGCTCTGTCCTCATTCTCCTCCTTTTCTTAATCTCCAATGTCATCCTACAGACCACCATCCCATGCTGCCTAACTATGCTTTACCCTGCCACCATTTTGCAGTCTTTAGTTCCCTTTAGAATGACCCTCCTGCATTGGATATAATCTACCTGTGTACATCTTCCTGTACTCTTGTACATCAGCCTATGTTACTCCCTCTTCTTAAAATACATATTCACTATAGCCATGCCCATCCTTTTCGCAAAATCCACTATAATAATAATAATAATACATTTTATTTATAGGAGCACTTTACATTAGCAGAAAATCTCAAAGTGCAACATAAAAAGTTTAAAAAAAGGCAAAGCAAGATAAAAACAGAGATAAAACAACAATAATTATAGCATTCTTGTTAATAAGCTTTCCTAAATAGGAAAGTCTTTAGGTGTTTTTTAAAACAGCCCACAATCTGCTGTGTTCTTAGGCTCTCTAGTAGGGCATTCCAGAGCCGTGGAGCAGCGACTGCAAAGGCTCGGTCTCCCATTGTATGAAGTTTGGTCACAGGGGGGCGAAGGTGGTAGATATTTGTAAAACGGAGGTTTCTTGTAGTGGATTGTTGTATAAGGAGTTCTTTATGATATTGTGGAGCATTTCCATGGATACACTGGTGAGTAAACAAACAGAGTTTGTATTCGATACAGAGATGGATAGGGAGCCAATGAAGTGATCAAAGGATTTGTGAAATGTGTTCACATTTCCGCACCCTCATCAGGATTCTTGCAGCACTATTTCAAATTTGTTGTAGCTTTTGAAGGCTCTTGTTGGGTATTCCTATGAGGAGTGAATTACAATAGTCCAGTCTGGATGAGACAAAGGCATGAAGCAGCTTTTCAGCATCACAGAGGGAGAGGTAGGGACGGAGTTTGGCTATATTTTGGAGATGAAGGAATGCAATTCTACAAAGGTGATGGATATGTGTATCAAATGACAGATGGGAGTCTAACTTGACACCCAGATTTGTAACAGAAGGGTAGAGGGTAATGGTACCCTCTGACCTTCTGCATTCCTTTGCTTGACATCATACCTACCCATCACCTCCCCATCTCCTCTGTTCCCTTCACCAACATGTCCATTGAAATCTGCACCAAATCACTACTCTGTCTCCCTTGGGGACACTTTCCACCACTTTATCCAACTGACTCCAGAAATCTTCTTTCTGATCCATTGCAGGGCTTGCACTAACAACATTTCATCATCACACCTTCAATTGCCAGCTTCATAATCATCAGTCTGTTTGACACTCTTTTCACATTCAAAACACTCTTGACATACTGTTCCTCCAGAATAACCTCTGTCCCATTTTTCCTCCCATTCACACAGTGGTAGAACATTTGAACCAACCTCCGATCCACATGGCCTTACTTCCTTCCATTTAGTCTCTTGTGCGCATAATATGTTAACCTTCCTTCTCTCCATCATATAGGCTAACTCTCTCCCCTTACCAGTGATACTGCCCGCATTCAAAGTTCCTATCCTCAGATCCACTCTTTTTACCTTCCTCCTCTCTTCCTGCCTCTGGACACACCTTCCCCCTCTTCTTCTCCTTCTTCAGCCAACATTAGCCCAATTTCTTCCAGCACCCTGTTGGCTAACAGTACTGGTAGTGGCCGTTGTTAACCCAGGCCTCGACAAATCATGTATAGAAATCTTTATTGTTGTCCGAATATTGATCAGGCAAAATGTTACACCTGATGCCCTTCCTGTCTTAACCTTCCCCATTTATCTGGGCTTGGGACCGGCACAAAAGAAACACCCTGGTTTGTGTGTCCCCTCTGGCTGGATTGAAGAAGTATTCTTTTTTATATTGTCACTTAATCTATAAATTACTGCTATCATTTAGTCTTTTTAGCCCAGATGCTTCCATTGGTATGCAATAGAACTATCATCAGAGCTAATAATTAATACTGGTGCACAATGATAACAATGACGTGTTGCTTCTTGATCTGACATGCAAGAAAGAATTTTACCATACTCTGTATATATGACATATCTACTAATACTACTCAAAGTTTATTAATAATCTAAAAAAGCACTGTGTAGTTCTGCACACATGTTCAATTTCTTTAAAGTTCAATACTGTGATGCATGCTGGCATAGTGGTTAGCATTTCTGCTTCACAGCTCTAGGAGACTGGGTTCAAATCACAGCTCAGTCATTGTATTACTTTTTCTCTGGCCGTTCTGGCTATCCCTCCATAACCCAAAGACATGCATGTTAGGTTAGTGTGTGATTATAAATTGATTTGGTGTGACTGCTTATGGGTGTGTGCCTGAGTGTGCCCGCAGTGGGTTATCCATAGTTGGTTCTGGTCCTGTGCATGATGCTGTTGGGTTAGACTTGAGCCAATGTATTGGTGAGTTAGACAAATCAGATATAATTCGTGAGTGAGTAATTTCTATAAATTTTGACTTGCTTAATTCTTGTTGCCTGCTTAACTGTAGGGAATTTTTAACAGAATAGCTTATTTCTGTGTTGTTTGTAAAATGCTAAATATTATTTGCTTAAAGTCAACAAATGAATATTTCATTGCAGTTTCAAATTTTATGTATTGAAATTTCCTTATTATTATTTATCGAAATAGTCTTTTTCTTTGCATATGTTTAAACATCAAACTGAAAGCATTACACAGACTGTTTAACATGTTTTTTTATTTTTTTAAGAATAATACCCGATAGCTTTCATTCTGTTAATTGGTTTCCATAATTCTTGACGAAACCATGCGTGGTTTATTTCTCGTATTACTTCTTTCCTTTAAACATTTTCCTTTTTATTGAAACCAAGCAATTATCTTTGCAAGGAAGAGAATTAATTTGAAGTACCTATTTATGTGCAAATGTCTATAAACGTTAGGGTAATCCCTTTTTTTTTTTTTTTTTTACATTAAGTGTTAATAATGTCTCTACAGTCTGAGCTGCTTTAAATTAAAATTTTAAGTCTCCAGAGGTTTCTTATTCTGCTTCAACCTGATAATTATTTCTTGTCAAATGAAACTTAACCGAATGAAACTTAAAGAAAAAAATCTGTTTTGTCCATGAATCTCATTTCATTCCAGGACACACAGCTGTTGTGATTTGCATTAATTAACTAGTCTTTTGTAATTTTAAATATTCATAAGTATAAAACGAAACACTGAAGAGGGTTATTCTCACTGGAAGAAAGGGCTATAGTTTTATTTTACATTGACGAGTCTTCTACAAATTGCTGCATTCATTTTAATTCAGAACTCTGTAGAATAATGAATCGGGACCTACTACTGTATTTAGATAATACAGCAATACTAGCTATGTGGAATAAACTTAAAATGAAATGATCGCCTTTGCTTGTTACATTTTGCCCTTTTTTAACATGCCACATGTTGTTATATCTGATTTAATTCAATGACAGTACAACAGCAAGATCAGTTAATGACACAATGTCAAAATTTGGCTGTATTTTGTAAAAGTTATCAATATTTGCCAGTGATATGGTACATTGCTGAAATGCCCAGGGAGGGACTGAATGAGCAACAGGGCAAGAAGTTGTGTATGGACTGGAATTTTCTTTTTAACTTTTTCCATTACCACTAGATGTTATCTTAAGATGTACATAGTTTTTGGTTTATTAATAATATTTAGGTATATTAAGAATCTAATGTATTTAAAAAGTATAACAAACAAAAAATGCTGCATATATTTTGGTATTTCCATGTTTTTGTGTTTTGTTGCACAATTCTACACAGTATGTGTTTTATTTTCTATTATATGTGTATATGTATGCATCTCATTGAATCATTTAACAGAAATGCACTATAGAATAATGCATTTAATTATACTGAATTAAATTTTTATCATTTGTAGCCATTTTTTTAAGCTGACACTTTTTGTATTAGTGTTTCTTTATTCTCATCCTGGGAACCAATTAAGTCTATTGATTTTTTTGGTCCAAACAGTATTGTAATAACTATGTTTTTGCTCCAGTTGTACGGTATGTTGTAAGTACATTTGTACAGTATGTCATTTTAAACATTTTGTTGGGCTTTACATGTAAACTGTTTTGAAAACACATGCAGCATGGAAGAAAGAAAGAAAGAAAGAAAGAAAGAAAGAAAGAAAGAAAGAAAGAAAGAAAGAAAGAAAGAAAGAAAGAAAGAAAGAAAAGTACTATAGCAAATAAAGACTATCCATTCATGAGCCATATGTGATTAGCCACTGTGAAACTTACTGTATACAGCTTACATGTTTCTCCTTGGAACCTTGGATTTTCCTCACACAGCTGAAACAGATGCTTTCATGTATACTGTCTGGACATTTCCCCCGATTGTGTTTTTTTTTTTTTTAATTTGTTTGTGTTACCATTAAAGTAAATTTTGTACGGTGGCCCTAAAGTGCAATGCACAAAAACAAATTAAATCATGCAAAAACATATCAGAAAAGGTCTGGTGTTGCAGGTAGGAAGTAAAATCTGTGTGCCTCAAGTGGTGACTTTTACATGGTAGGTTTTAATTATTTAAATTGTTTTATTTTTTTATTTTTAACTATTTTTGTATATATTTTTAATAGTCAAGGTATTTTAATTAAATGTAAGTTTTGTTTTGTGAGACAATGGTGCTTGTCACGAATTTTACTCTTTTCACTATGTTGTTAGATTGATTTACCATGCATTATTGTTGCACAGTTTGATTTGTATCTTTTATTTTTCTTTGTTTCATTATTATTTCACTAGTTCTTATAGGTTTGTGAGGTTTTGTTGCACATTGCAAAGTTCATTTGTATTTATATATTAATGGAAACCTTCAGGTAAACCTTTTTTTTTTTTTGGCAAGTCAGGGTTGGTTGAGGGAGAGAAAATAAAAATGTGAAAAGCACCAAAAATCTGTCTGTTATGCAGAAATCGTTGTCCAGTCAAACAGTTGAAGATTCTGGGTGGCACTCTTAGACAGAAGACCCTGTATTTTCAATGGAGAAATTCAAGCAAGAACTCCAAGTATTAATATAAAGACTAACGAAAGAGAGAACTGAAAAGGATGTTTTGCTGCAAGAAAATGAGAATCTTTCAGGTTTGGTTTAGGGCAGGTTAATGGTATCTTGTAAAGAGAAAATGGTTTATATTGGGTAAGAGAAGAAATGCGGGAAATTTCCTGGACCATCAAATCAGAATGCTTTATTGCTATATGAATGGAGGGATGAAACTGAAAATGTTGTGAGTGCTCATCGGTTGGCCCCTTCAGAACAGGCAAATTTTGTTTATGAATATTTAGAAGGACTGGCATATGAGGAGATAAAATATTACTCTAATGCAGAATGTAATAATCCACGGAAAAATTTTGAAACATTGCAAAATATGTTTGGGGGTTTCGGATTCATTTGAAAAGTTACAAAAATATTTTTTCTGATCGTAGACAAATGGAAGAAGAATTATTATTTATTATTATTATTATTATTATTATTAGGTGGTAATTAGATGTATACCAGGGTATGTGGTTGATAAAGAAGCTGTGTTAATGGATCAGTTTGCAGGAAATGTATATGATAATGTTCTACTCAGGGAGCTTAAATGATTGGTAAGGCAGAAACCAGATATCTAATTTTTTGATTTACGAGCAGAGGCTATACACTGGGTGAAAGAAGCGGAGAGGGGTTCTCCTGGGGATAAATAGTTTTGTACTGGAATGGAGTATTTAGTTTGCAATTCTGTAAGAGCAAAATCTGAAAATAATAGTCTTAAGTGAAGTACTTGAAATAGTGAAAGCTCAGCAAGAAGAGTTGAAAGCAGTTATGACACCTATTACAGAGTTGCAACATCAAGCAGTACAATCATAAGCCTAGGAGGTGGTGCCAACCTGCTTATAATGTAAACGGGTTACCTATTTTTTTAAATGTGAGCAAAGTGGGCTTCTCACTCGTAACTGTATTAAGAACACGCAGGTTTCAGTGCAAGTGGTAACAAAGGAGAACAATAAAGATATGGTGACAGGTGCTAGGACAAACTATCCTCTCCAGTTTTTCAGAGCCATGTAATAAGAGAATGTCAGCCAGACTGCACCTAAGAGAATAAGAATCGGACTAAATTGTGGAGTCAATTAGTTATACAAAGTCCTATTGTGAATGTAGTAATGGTAGGGGTACCTGTAGTATGTCTCCATGTCAACTGTCCATCCATCCATTATCCAACCCGCTAAATCCTAACTACAGGGTCATGGGGGTCTGCTGGAGCCAATCTCAGCCAACACAGGGCGCAAAGCAGGAAACAAACCCCAGGCAAGGCGCCAGCCCACCGCAGTCCATGTCAACTGCAATTATGGAAAATTTCTTTGAAGAGAATTTTGAACCTAGGGGTGTGGAATTGTTTAATGATTTCTTGACTTCAACTTAAAGCATCCACTGGGCTAGAGATTCCATATGTGTGTGTGATATAGTTTCCATGGTCAGAAGTTACCAAAAAGAGGAATTTTAGTGGTGAAGGATTCTAATGATTCTTTTTCTGGGGAAAGACAGAGGGCAGTTACTGGTTTGGTTGAAATGAGTATTATCTCTGATTGTCTTGATTGTTTTCTTCAAAAAGGGTTAGAAAATCTACAACCAGCATGTTTAAAGCAATATGGCCCTATGTGGGTAAATGCATTGGAAGTATACAGGCAGCTTTATTTGCATCCTGATGGCCTATTTGTGAAAGTGTGTGTGTGATTGGGGGTTCTGAGCCGAAAAGAATTCACGCAGTTATAGTGCACATGGTGCAAGCATCTGGTGCTCCCTCCTGATGTTCTAATTGGTTGTACATATACCAGTGTTAATGAGGGTATGTTGTATGTTCCAATTTTACATTTGGGCAAGGAGAATGTAATAGTTGCAGCTTCAAATATGGTTAGCAAGGGTGAGTGGAGCGGAGGTTGTCCCTTTTGGACAGAGGTAGCTTTTCAGAGGGAGGAAGAAGAGGGGAAAAATAGTGGTTAATGTGAGTCAAGTGCTGGTGAAAGATAAGGTAGTAGCCAGAGATATGGTGATAAATGCCTCTTTTCCAGAGCTTGATACTAACCAGGTGGAAAAGGTTAAAAGAATGTTGGAAAAACATGCATCTGTGTTTTCCACTGATCACCATGGTTTGTATACCGAGGTAATTTAGCACGAGATTCCTATTACTGATCAAGTCTCT
This sequence comes from Erpetoichthys calabaricus, assembly GCF_900747795.2. Taxonomy (NCBI): domain Eukaryota; kingdom Metazoa; phylum Chordata; class Cladistia; order Polypteriformes; family Polypteridae; genus Erpetoichthys; species Erpetoichthys calabaricus. Next base: position 73,986,301 of record NC_041402.2, read on the forward strand.
GTTTATCAAAGAAATCATAGACTTCCACCCAATCATTATGAGGAGGGTAAGGTCTATATTCAACAGTTGTTAGAATGGAGAATGGTCAGAGAGAATTTCAGTTCTGTCCCAGGACCATAAAGGTCAGAGAAAACCAATCACATATGCAAGTATGTTGTCCTCTACAATGGAGAGGAACATGCAAAATTACAGTGTCATGAAGCTGGAATTTCTCACCCTAAAATGGGTAGTAACTGAAAAGTTTTGAGATTATCTGTTAGTATGGAAATTTACTCTTTTTGAGATAACAATCCTTTTAGCTACTTGTGGACAACCAAACTAGGTGCAAGGGAGCAAAGATGGGCTTCCCAGTTTGCTCTGTTTGACTTTGATATTATTTACAGACCTAGAAAGAAGCATGGTAACTCAGATATATTGTTTTGACAGTATACTGCTCATGAAGCACGAGAATTTGTAGCAACTCCTGAGGTACAAGCCTTCTCAGTTCAAATAATTCCAATAGTTTTTTAATGGTTGTGTTACACAAGAGGAATCTAATAAAGATGTGGACTATGCTTTGGTGCAAAATGTGTCGTCATTTCCAGAATCTTCACAAGAACAGTTATGTGTGTCACAAGAAACAGATGAAGTTGTTGGACGATTTCTTATTTTTGGTGGAGAGGTAATCCACCAGGTCCCTTGGAATGGGGTAAGGAGTTAAAACTGACACTTAATTTGATAAGGCATTGGAAACAGATAGAAGAACAAGCTGGAGTGTTGTACAGAGTGGTGAATGAGAATGGAAGATTGAAAAAGCAGATATTGTTTCCCAACAGTTTGCAGGAAGATGTACTTACCCAACTGCATAATAATCATGGCCATCTGGGAATTGAGAGAACCTTTCATCTAGCACAAGAAATATGTTATTGGATAAGGATGTATCAAGACATTGAAGCATGTTGTAAAAATCGTAAACAATGCTTAGGAGCAAAAGATGTGCAACCCAAGGTTAAAGTTGCAGTGGGTGGTTTGAGAGCATGTAAACCCTTGGAAGTTGTTAAGATGGATGTTACTATGCTTGAACCATCACAAGATGGTATTGAAAATGTTTTGATTATTACAGTTGTACAACAAGAGATCAGAAAACAATAACTATAGCCAGTGTTCTAATAAAGGAATGGATCCTTAGGTATGGTATCCCAGAAAGAATTCAGTCTGATCAGTGTTGAAGTTTTGAATCACAAGTAATTTCTTCATTGTGTGCAATGTATAGTATGAAGAAAAGAAGGACTACCCCATGTCATCCCCAAGGAAATGAGCAATGTAAGAGGCTTAATAGAACTTTACACAATTTGTTTTGAACCCTACTTTAGGAACTGGTCAGCATATTTATCAGAGGTGGTTTATGCTTACAACATCATGGAGAATCATACGACATACTGTATTTTTTTCTCATGTTTGGGAGATCACCTAGGCTGCAAGTAGACTGGATACTTGGGAACAAGTAAGACTTGTGTGCAGAAATGGCCATGGCAGAATGGAAAATGGTCATGGCAGAATGGATTCGGCAACATCTGAAAACCATAGAGATCCAAGCAATTTGGTTTTACTCAGTTGTGTAATTGTGGGAAGAGAACTTTAAAGCCTGGGAGTATTGGCATAGAGGATTTTTTTTAACTCCTTAAACATAATTTGTTTCCAGTACTTTATTAATCAAATGGATTATTCCTGTACTTCAACCCATGTGTTTGGTGAGACAACGAGTAAAATGCACAGAGGCATCTATGGCTACAGGCAATTTATGTGTTGTTTTCAGTTGATTTATGATAGAGTCTGAAGAAGATGATAGCTATGGCTGTCCAGGTAAGCACTTTATTAATTTATCCCTTTTTTTCAATATTTTTTTTCAGTAGTCTTGAGTTAACTAAAACAATAAAAACCTGCTAATTTCCCCAATTTTAGGGACAAATTTTAAGAAAGAAGTGAGAACTTTGACACAGGTGCACTTCCTTGTGAATTTGAATTTTGCCTTAGATTCCATGAGACAGATTTTTTATTTTTTTCTGTTATTGCAATTAATGTGAACTTCCAGAAGTCTTAGAGCTGAAAGTAACTGAATACTGTTGTGACTGTGAGCTTAAGTTTATCAAAGGTTCTTTGCTTGATAGATGCCAGTTTTTTCAGGATTTGTTCCCAGGGCTTAGCAAGTGTATTTTGTGAATGTCCTCATTATTTGGTAGCTTATGCAGTTGAGAGCCTGTCTTTTCACAAATGTAAATTACTAAAAGCATGTAGGGAAGCCTACTAATGGATGCAAATCTTTGCAATGAATTTATTGTTGCAATGACACAGCATCTCTGTTAATATTAGAGGTTTGTGTGGAAGCAAGGAGTTTCATGTTCATGACTAGAACAATGTCATAGTGAAATGACTGTACAGTAATCCCTCCTCCATCGTGGGGGTTGCGTTCCAGAGCCACCCGCGAAATAAGAAAATCCACGAAGTAGAAACCATATGTTTATATGGTTATTTTTATATTGTCATGCTTGGGTCACAGATTTGCGCAGAAACACAGGAGGTTGTAGAGAGACAGGAATGTTATTCAAACACTGCAAACAAACATTTGTCTCTTTTTCAAAAGTTTAAACTGTGCTCCATGACAAGACAGAGATGAAAGTTCCGTCTCACAATTAAAAGAATGCAAACATATCTTCCTCTTCAAAGGAGTGCGAGTCAGGAGCAGAGCATGTCAGAGAGAGAGAGAGAGACAAAAGCAAACAAATCAATAGGGCTGTTTTTCTTTTAAGTATGCGAAGCACCGCGGCACAAAGCTGTTGAAGGCGGCAGCTCACACCCCCTCCGTCAGGAGCAGAGAGAGAGAGAGAGAGAGACAGATAAAAACAAACAGTGAAAAATCAATACGTGCCTTTTGAGCTTTTAAGGATGCGAAGCACCGTGCAGCATGTCGCTTCTGGAAGCAGCTTGCACAGAAGGTAGCAACGTGAAGATAATCTTTCAGCATTTTTAGACGAGCGTCCGTATCGTCTAGGTTTGCGAACAGCCCCCCTGCTCAATCCCCCTACGTCAGGATCAGAGAAACTCAGCGCAAGAGAGGGAGAAAAGTAAGTTGGGTAGCTTCTCAGCCATCTGCCAATAGCGTCCCTTGTATGAAATCAACTGGGCAAGCCAACTGAGGAAGCATGTACAAGAAATTAAAAGATCCATTGTCCGCAGAAATCCGCGAACCAGCAAAAAATCCGCGATATATATTTAAATATGCTTACATATAAAATCCGCGATGGAGTGAAGCCGCGAAAGGCGAAGCGCGATATAGCGAGGGATTACTGTACTTTAATATTACTCTCTTTTTGGTGTTTGAGCATTGATTTTAATAGGTTTTAATAAACATTTTTATTAAACCATTTCATGGAACAACTATTTTTAAACTTAATGTTTGCACATGTGCTAGATTACTTAAGTTCATAGTCACACCTGGATTTTATACACTCCACTGTACGAGTTATTATTAACAGTTTGGCATGCCAAAAATGTTTGCTCACAACTGGTGTGAAGACCTAATACATAGGGGAAGTAAATTCTAAAGCTGGGGTGCAGCATAGCTAACGGCTTGCCCTCCCACTGTGGAAAGTTGGGAAGAAGGGATGAAATCATGTAACACAATCTAATAATTGATCAAATATTCAACCCAAACACAGTGAGTAAGCAGACACTTAATGTACTAGATAGATAGATAGATAGATAGATAGATAGATAGATAGATAGATAGATAGATAGATAGATAGATAGATAGATAGATAGATAGATAGATACTTTATTAATTACTTTTTTGAACCTGTAAACTGTTTCCCAATTGCACGTGTGTGATAAAGGGTAACTACCTATTGTACATGAACAGATGCTCACTGAAGTAGATACACAGTAACTTAATTCCCCAGAAGTGACAACTGTATAAAAATAGAATCAAATAAAAATAGTAATAAAAAATTAATCCAAAATTTAGATACTAGAAAATTAAACTGTATAGGAGATCTCTCTTACCTCGTCCCAAATTCACAATGCATATTGAAACATTCTTGCCCAAATTCCTTATAAATGGCTAAAATATAAATAAAGAAAAGGGTATACACACCATCACATATGAATGAACCATAGCAAGTTTAAACTTGAACTAATCGCTAAAAAACTGACAAACAGTTTACCTTAACCATTCATTTGAATCAAAGAGCCCCACAACTATCTAAACGGGAAAGTTAACGAGGAGGAAGCCAAAGCTCAAGAGTTTTATTATAAGAAACACCCCCAGTCAAGTAATTCATTTAAGCCAGAGGGGTTTAAAATGTTTAATTGAAAAATCCAGTGTGTTTCCCTGCATGATAACAGGTTGTCAAAGTTACCCCAGCGGCGGTGTGGCTTAACAGTTTTGTGGACGGTAAACCTGATCTCATAAAACTTTATGATTAAGAATAGTAAAATGCCTGGACACAGAATATTTTATGGAATTTGTTCCAATATTACTTTTAATGTCTGCAATTTGATGGCGAATAGACCAAATAGTTTTGTCAACATATAACATGGGACAGGGCATATCAAAAGATAAATAACACCTTTAGAACTACAATTAGATCTATGTTTAAATGTGATATCTCCCAGTGGAATATTGACCACGTAACCTTTTAAAACATTACCACAGCAACTATAATTTAGACAGGAAAAATATCCAGGAGGGATGGAATTAAGAGACATGGAAAAAGTAAAAGTAATGATATGTAAATAATTTGCTACATGACCACTAGGATTCCGACTATGTGAAGAAGCAACACAGGAGGGTTAAATAAATTAGGATGTAAACTTAATATATGCCAAATTTTAAGAATGATTTGCTTGATTTGATTAGCATAGTGGGAATAAGTAAGATTACACATTAACCTGTTAGTCTGTACAGATGCCTTCTATGGTGTAAGAAGCAATTCCCTCTTGGTTTGTAGCATTCACTTAAATTACACCTTAACGCATGATTTTGAACATCCTCTGGACAAAACCAATGAGATTTCATATCCCTAGCCTGACTGAGGAAATCCTCCTGATCTGCACAAATACGTAGAATACAAATAAAACTGAAAACTCGCCCCTTCATAAAATGTTTTTCTCTTTGTTGTCTACAGTAGCGACTTCCATGTCTTCTTTCCTCTTCCCAAGAAATGGTTACCACAATGCATATATAGGGGGAAAATGATCCAAAAATTAAAAACGTTTAGTTCATTGCATGAGTCATGTAAGTGTACAGTTTGTAATCATCATTGCCATCTGTAATAAGTTTTTGAGTGAATGAAGTAAAAACCATCTGTAGCAGATTTATTTCAGTTGCCTGGTTAGCGTTGTGCAATACTAAAGAGTAGTCATTGCAAAGTTAGATTTGCAGTTTGCTGTACCTTTTGACTTTCCATTTTTTTTTTCCATTTTGTAAGATTATTTGGACTTTTTTGAGGTCATATTTGTTGCAATCTTTAGGTCTCCACTTTCTTTGAGGTAATCTGTTGCTTCCATACCTTAGGCCAGTTTAACTTTTTATATTTCTTTTGATCTAAACCATCTAAAACTTTGTAACAGTACAATATTACAGATCAAAGCATTACAATCAAATTTGATTGAAGATACCAATTTTATAGGATGTGGTACAGGGTAAAATTATATTTATACCAAAAATTCCCATTATTCGCAATAATTACGTGTTTCAATTCAAAATAGTAGTTTCCTGTAAAATTGTGTTTTCCAATGACCATCAACAAAAGCTAAGGTCAGTCACTAGGAAAAGAAGAAATTGATTTGCAGCAGGAATATTTTGCTCATGGACAATTGTATGTCGCACCAGCGAGTTAGTAATATTAGCATCTGACTAAAGAAAAAAAAACACATTGTATACAGGGAAGCACTTCATTACATAGTACTTCTGCTACATCAAATTAACCAATGGGATTGTAACTGAGGCCCAGTGTCTTAGGAAACACTGCAGGTCATTTTTTTTTTGAAACGATAGGTCTGAGTCTTCATCAAGACTATCTGGTATTGCCTCTGGGAAACATTGGGATCTGAAATATGGAAAGGGTTTTTTTCCCTAGTCTTTTCCATAGGTTCCATAAGAACTGCCCTTCTTAAAATGCATGCTGCATTGGTTCCATATTCTAAGTAATTGGTGGATGACTGGATTGCTGGTGAACTGACAATACTTAGTGCTGACTGGATCACAGAGCACTGCATTCAAAGATGTAGAACAAGATTTGTTTTCTGTTGCATGCCAGATTGGTGTAAATCCATGAATGTATGACAATTTCCAGGCCTCTGTTATGCATATTGTGGCCACTAGGGGACATCACTGAGTTCCAAACCCCAGGCAAAACTACAAAAGGACAGTCCCGGGTTCAACTAAAGGTTATTTTTATTTTCAAACAGTACCTCTGACAGAGTTCTTTTTTAGTCAGTACTTTACAATCCAATCCAGTCAAATCCTTCTACTTTTCTCCTCCACTCTTCCCTTGTCATTGTTGTCTAGCTCTTCTCCCAACTCTGACTCCCCAGTCAAATTGAAGCGCTCTCTTTTAAACTCAACCTGGGAGTACTTCTGGTATCTAAATCATTATCTTCAGAAAGTATTTCACAGTCAGGTGGACCACCCTGCTGCAGGGCATTCATCTCATGATAGCTCCCCCTGGTTGCCACCACAGAACCCAACAGGGCTGCACTATGAGGCCACAACTCCCATGCTGGGGCTTGTGCACAGCGTGAGGCTCTCTGTGGAGAAGAGAGAGCCTTTTTGCTGTTTGCACGGCCGTTGTTCTACGCATTATAGGAGGCGGCGTCATTAGTACCGCCTCGCCCCGGGTAACAGCAATTTTCAGCTGCCCCGGTTTGATCGGCACTTCCTCCACCCCTCCAGTAACGAGCGACAACTCCCTCATCACGCGGGTCGGGGTCTCGAGGTCCGTATCACACCGGGAAGCCGTCTCATACCGCTGTCCCGGTTCGATCGGACCTTCAAACGACCACTCAGTCACCATTCCACAATCTATTGTCGGGTTCACAGTGCTTTGACACCCGCTACTAATTAAACGTGGTGCCGGATCACACTGTGTCCCTTTATGCTGTACGGCACAGATTTTATTTCCCTGAACCGCCCTTTTAATCTGGGGTATATCCACAGTTTGGGTCTCTCTATTAGTAAATGAGAGCCCTTTTTCTGTCTGAACACCCTTTGATTTTTTATTAGAAGGAGGCGGCGTCTTCAGCACCTTATCGCCCCGAGAGACAGTACCTTCCAACTGCTCCGGTTTGATTGACGCTTCCCCCGCCCCTTCTGTCATTATCCCACACTCTCGTGTAGGGCTCGCAGTGATTTGGCACCCGCTACTTATCAAACGCGGGCCCATTTCACACTGCGTCCCTATTTCATTATATACGGTACCGGCATTTCCCACCTGTACCGCCAAATCATATAACACGGGACGCTCTCGACCAAACCGCCGTAGGTATTCATCCAGCTTTTTTAACGACGCTTCAGCTGCTGCTCCCAACTCTCCAACAATCTTCTGTATTGTTGCCACAATCTGTAAGAAACTGTGCACGGGCTGAAGTAACTTCTCCAGCTCGCGCACATCAAAAAAGTTATTTAATTCAGCCGGAGACATGCTCAAGAGATCACTAGCCTTACCCTCCAGCTGGGAGCCAATGAGCACGCCCGCTCCTGGCACATGCTCTGACAGGTTCCGCAAGGGAGCCTGGGATTTGGAGTTTTCGGAGGTCCGCGGTGCCGCTTTTGGCTGACTGCGGTCCGTCTGTCTCAATTTATCGACAGATCGCTCAGTCATTTCCCGGACCTCCTTACCTTTTTGTAGGGAGAGCGGTGCTTCACTCGCCTCCCCTTTCCTTTTCAGAAAAACCAAGTCCGTATTTTCCGGGGTGAAGATGAAAACATCAGGACGCGTACCGTCTGTTTCCCCCACTCTTTCCGGGGTGGTCACGTGCCCTTCACCAGCACCCGACATGCGGAAGTCCTTCGTTTTATTTTCAGGCCGTGATGAGCGTACACCATCATCTTCAGGAGGTTTTCCTGCCCTCCGCAGAGTCTCCGGATGGACACCTGGGAGGTATGTGCACGGGACAAAATGGGTTATTTTAAAAAGGTTTTCAAATGCTTCCCCGGCACATACCTCTTTGAAGTCGTCCTCCTCCGGATGTCTCTCCCGCGACGCGTAACCGCTCCATGGCTCGTCTTGAGCATAGGCCATATTAAACATAGGACCTCCACTTGGGCTGCCGCTCTGCTTAAGTTTTTTCTTCCCCATGACGTTCTTGGAAACGGAAGGTTTTTGCGACGTTGCAGTGTGTCAGGGTTCTGTCCGCAGTAAAAATTATTTAAATTCAGGTCCTCTGCCAAATCCGACGGCCAGAGACTCCTGCCGACTACGCCAACTGTGATAGATTGAGGTCTCCGTGACCCCTTGAACCCTCAGACTAGACGTCAGACACCAGGTAAAAGTCCAAATAATGGTTTATTAATAATAATTGTGCACAAAGCACCCTCCTCTCCACATACTCAATAATAATAATAATAATAAACAATAATCCTCCACACTCCCAGATGCATTGCCACCCTTCCACCCAGCTCAGCTCAACGTCTGGGATTTCCCATCGTCCTTTTATACACCCTGACACGGAGGTGTTCCTGTCCAATCCGTCCACAGTTCCTTATCCCTTCTGGGTCAGGGTAAACAGTCCTTTTCTTCAACCCGGGAGCACATCGTATCTTCCTGTCACGTGACCATGACGTACTCCCGGGTTCTAGGGCACATAAGAGCCTCCGAGTCCTCCTACAGTGACTCCTGGTGGCCCCCAAGGTATCCAGCAGGGCTGCGTATAAAAAGTACATAGTCCATGAGGCCCTGCTGGAACTCTGGGGACGTTCACGCTGTTGGGAGAGCTCCTCCTGGCGGCCTGGGGGTGAGAACCGGAATCGAAAGCCGGCAATCCACCACAATATATACATACATACATTCACATATATATATATATATATATATATATATATATATATATACATATCTACATATATATATATATATATATATATATATATATATATATATATAGCCAAATCCGAGCGCTTCGCAGCGGCGAAGTACTGCTTTTAAATTTTTATTAAGAAGAAAAGAAAACCTTTTTAAATTGAGGGAAAATATACCAATAACAATTTGTTAAGGATCTGTTTTTTTGTGAAGCTGCCTTTACACAGCCTCTCCGCTGTTTTATAAACGAACGCCATATAAGGCCGTCCTTTCTCCTTGCTTAGCGGTTCTGTATTGTTTTATCGTTCGTTTATTACGATTGTTATAGTTATTGTGTAGCCATTTGAGACTCACTTTTCTGTTCAGGTACCCATTTCCTTTATGTAATCCGCGGATTCTCCGCTATTTTTTGTTCGTTTATTACGATTATAGTTATTTATTGATTCCCTTCTTTAGCTGACTGCCTGCTCATATAAGGCGCTCTGCTGTTTTTTTGTGAAGCAGCCTTTACACAGGTTCTCCGCAGTTTTATAAACGAACGCCATATAAGGTCATCCTTTTTCCTTGCTTCGCCAAGGAAGCAGCCTTTTTATTTAATCCACGGGTTCTCCTCTGTTTTATTGTTCGTTTATTACGATTGTTATAGTTCTCTTTGTATACCATGTTGTCAGTTCAGCACTCCGGTTGTAATATGACCAAGCTGTGCAAGCTTACTGTTGAGAATGCAACGTATAGTTGTACAGGAGAAAAGCAGTCTTGCCTCAAATCAATGGCAACCTTTTGTAGGTCTATGAACTTAATTTAAACTTTAGGTGTACACGGTGCTTTGTTTCCGAAGTACCTGCACTCATGAAAATGTCTGTATGCGTCAGTCGCTTCATATTCTTTTCCTACATTATCAATTGTGAAATGTGTTTTTTGAACAGGTTTGATTCATCGAACTGATCACTCGTGCTGCGTTCAGTCAGTTCACGTGAGCCGCTCTCTTGTGTGATGTTGCGATGTCCATGGCTTTATTTAATGTTAGCTAAGACCCGGCACTTAAAAGTTTCTCGCTACAGAAATTTTAACTCCGTTACAAAGTGATCCAAAGTCTCGTTTATACCTCGTGTCTTCTCATTAAACTTGTATATCGCGAATATGGTATTGCAAACGGCAGCGGGAGCGTTTCTATAAACTTAATTTAAACTTACGGTTTACACCGTGCTTTGTTTCCGCAGTAGCTGCACTTATGAATATGCTTGTATGCTTCACTCGCTCGCTTCTTATTGTTTCGCTGCCTTCTCAATTGTGGAATGAATGTTTTCTTCAGCGCTCTTTGGGGCTCTTCCTTGTTTTCTACGTACTGCGTTCACAGTCAGTTCACGTGATTACGTGGGAGGCGTGTTGACACGATACGCAACTCCGCCTCCCACGGCCATCGAGCTGCAGTCTATTATAGTATATGGACAAAAAAGAGGTTCCAGTTATGACCGTTACGCGTAGAATTTCGAAATGAAACCTGCCTAACTTTTGTAAGTAAGCTGTAAGGAATGAGCCTGCCAAATTTCAGCCTTCCACCTACACGGAAAGTTGGACAATTAGTGATGAGTGAGTCAGTCAGTGAGTCAGTGAGGGCTTTGCCTTTTATTAGTATAGATGGATAAATTTGCCATTTTTACCCAACAATCTACATTCATTAACCCATAATGACAAAGTGAAAACATGTTTTCAGAATGGTTTGTAATCTCTCTATTATAAAAAAAAATGCTGGAGAGAAATAGTAGGGCATCGAGACGTGATCTTCATATTAAGATCACGGAAGACAGTTAAAAGACCCGCAAGGACCTTAAACATGAGACATCGTGCCAAGAGATTGACCCAGGACCGTCTCGCGATGATGTAGAACATGAGATTCTTGCAAGACATGCCCTACTTGCAATCAATATCAAATAAGACAATGGGGCAGCAAAACATTCAGTCTTGTGAAGGATTTGAGCACACACAGATCCAGGGTCTCAGCGCATATAAAGCGTATAAGGACAATACGTTATAAATAAAATGTTGACTAAGCGAAGAAGAAAGCAGCGCGGAGAAAAGAGACTCAAAAGCATTGGAGAGAAAAAAGAGCAAAAAAGAAAAAATAATCTAGGTGCAAATTCAGAAAATAAGGAAAGTAATTATCAGCCTGTATCTAGTGGAATTGAAACAAAGCACGTCCAGTCGGGCTCAGAATTAAAAGACAGCGTAAAAGACAAAGTAGAACTTTATAAACACGTTCACAAACGTTGGCGCTATACACATGCAGAGCAGATTATGAAAGCAGTGGAATTCGAAAGGCTCCAAAAAAAAAAGTATGCGTGATACAAATGTGGAGAAAGTTAAAGAATATGAAAGCAGGAAAATTAGAAAGTATAAAAAAAGAAAGTAAAGATCGCAGTAGAGCAAACAAACGGAAATTATTACTTGAAAAAGGGAAAATAATCACCACGGACCAGGTGTCACTGAAAAAAAAGCAGGACAAAGCGAGTTCACAAATAAGAGACAGAGTAGAAAACAAAGTAAAACATCATAAAGAGGTTACAAAACAAAGGGGCTAAACACATGCAGAGCAGGTTAGAGATAATGAAAACTGGAATTCAAAAGACTCAAAAAAAAAAACGCAGGCGCGAAACACATGCAGAGCAAGATACAGAATATGAAAGCAGAAAAAAATGACAGTGTCAAAAAAAAAAAAAGTAAACATCGCATTAGCGCAAAAAAAGAGAAATTATTACTCGGAGAAATAACTAAAAGGCGAATAAAGATCGAATATATGGACACAGGTGATATGTCAGAAGTATGTAAATATTGTAAGGCTTTGAAGTTTAAGTTAGAGAATTTCAAAAATGTGTTTTACCTCACTTGCATTTATTGGTTACTTTGCAAAAAAAAATTATTAACTGCTGATGATGTAGATCGCTTTGTCTGTGCTGAAATTCCAAACAGAGAAACCTATCCTGAATTATGGCACAAAGTCATTAAACACATGTCTCACTGACCTCATTTAAAAGATTCAGCATATTGGAACTCGAAAGATTCCAAATATTATTTTTACATAAGTTCTGAAATAAAAGTGAAACTAATGAAATAGCAACAATTTAAAGAAAAAAAAAATCTTAAAAGTGTGTATCCGGAAAACCAAACACGGCGGTTGGCGAGCGAAGCGAGCAGGGGGCAAAGCCCCCTAGTTTATTAAAAATTAAAAACTGAAATATCTCATTTATATAAGCATTCAGATCCTTTTCTGTGGCATTCCAACTTATGGTCAGGTTGTGGTGTGATTCACACACAAAAACTGCAAAAAAGGTCAGGTCAGAATGGCCAGGAAGGTAGGCCAGAATCTCTGCTGTTCTGCCCAGAGGGTGAGCACACAGAGGCAGCCTGAGATTAACAAAGGCGGCCTGGGTTTGGCCTACACTAGGTCAAAAATGTACTTCCAAATTACAGTTAAAAATGTATATTAAATGTCCCAATTATATCAAAAATGCCCACTTAAAGAAGGGATGACTGCAAACCCTTGCCAAGAGACTAAAAGGGGCAAACAAAGAATAATACTAATCATGCTTAGAACTGGACATTCTGGACTAAATGACACATTATGTAAAATTTACAAATATGAGACAAATTATTGCAAAAATTGCAATGGGCCAGAGACTGTACAGCATGTTTTGTTTGACTAGGTCATATGAGCTCTAACAAACATACTTTATGGCTAAAATGAAGGAGTTGGGAGTTGCACAGGTATCTCTGGAGAGTATTTAAAAAAGAACTCGTCATCATGGAATACATGCATGTCTATCTGAATTTTTGAAATGGCTTCTGCTTTACAATATGTGAGTTCACCCCCGCCTCGACCTCCCCTCCGTACATCTTGCTCCACATTCGAGCTCAGTAGGTGGCAGTAATGCACCTTATGTTGGTCTGCCAACTGCCATAAAACATTAGAAGAAGAACAAGAAGAATAAGTCCTCTAGTTGGTGGTTGGTGTTTCTGTTTTGCTATTGCTTTTTCTTTGTTTCTGTTGGATGTTGACCTTCATGCTCTGTTTTGCTTTTTTTATTTTTGCTACAGATTATTTGTTCTTATTATTCCCACACAGCCACTGATTTCCAGCCTCCTTTTGGATGTTGAACAAATGTCTTTTTTTTTTCCTTCATTCCAATACTACTTCTATATTTTCCTAATGGTTTTCTTAATCACAGATTTTGCCTTCCATTTTTGTAATGGCACTGCTATATCAATAACCATACTCCTCAGAGAGCTGGAACCCATGGGAAATGCACACATACCCCAAGACCCTGTAGTCTCTATAGTTGCTGCCCAATGCTCAATAAATATCAGACAGTCCTACTGGTTTACCAAATTTTAAACTGCTCAGAGCCAATAATGAATCCGAGCACATTAACACTACTGCGGTGGGCTGGTGTCCTGCCCTGGGTTTGTTCCTGCCTTGCGCCCTGTGCTGGCTGGGATTGGCTCCAGCAGACCCCCGTGACCCTGACTGACATTAACACTAATACTAAATCTGGGCAGACATCTTCAACCTATCCTACACCTAAAACAATAGCATTTAGGTCTAATGTAAAAACTGCTATATTATCAGATAATTTTTTAACCTGAAATGATGGTCTATGTACTGAAGCTCAAGTACACACAGAATCTTTTTTTTTTTTTTAAATCATCAGTAAATATTTGAAGGCATCCATAATATTTAACTTGCATGTTAACTACTGCAACCACTGACCTGTAGAGGGACTGCAGTTTCCATTAGCCCTTATACAGTAGGACTGAGAACAGTCTTTCATTGGAGATTGGCACATGGCCTTGTGGCACCTCTGTGAGGTGACCAAGAACCTCAGACGTCCTCTACTGAGAAGGAAAATCTGTTGGAAGAGCAGCCTTATCAGCAACACTCCATCTATCAGGTAGTTATGGCCAAGTGGCAAGTCAAAAAGCATATGATTGTTTAAAGGACTCTGAGAGCATGAGAGAAAAGACTTTCTGGTCTGATGAGACAACAATTGGGCTGTTCTGGGCAGAATTCCAACTATTATGTCTGGTGAAGACTTGGTACTGCCCATCACTTGCCTGATTCTTTTGGTGAAGCAGTACCAGGGTGGTGGTAGTATCCTGCGATAGGGTGCTTCTCAGCAGATTTGACAGGGAGCCTGGTCAGAACTGAAGGAAGGATAAATGCAGCAAATTACAGAGAGGTTTTGGAATAAAACCTCAGACTGGGGATGATGGTTTAACTTTTAGCACCACCATGAGCGTCCAGCAAAGACAACATTGGATAGGCTTTGGGCAAGTCTCTGACTGTTTTTGTCTTGTCCACACTTAACCCCATAGAATATCTGGGGAAAGACCTAATGATCACAGTTTACAGACTCTTCCCATCCAGTCTAACAAGGCTTGAGAGGATCTGCCAGGAAGAATGGGATAAATTGCCTAAATCCAGGTGTGCAGAACATGTAGAGACATACCAGAGAGTACTTGAAGCTGTAATTGCTGCCAAAATGGTTCTTGATTTTTGCTATATTTGCAAACCTTCCAGAAAACATGTTTTCACTTGTTATTGATGGTTTTTGGGTGTAGATTGATTGGCAAAGATGGCAAATTTATCTATTTAAAATTACATCTATGAAACAATAAAGTTTGTAGAAAGTAAAGGGGTCTGAATACTTTCTAAATCCACTTTAAGTGGCTGCTCAAAACATTACAGGTCTTCACTACAACAGAATTCTTGAGTGAATGTCCTAATATCAGTACTATCTCAAAATGGTGTCCCTAATAACTTAACTCTTTCAGGGCGGACATCAACTTTTGTTAACAGGAGGGGCTGACGGTGGTAATCAACTGTAAACAGTGATAAACCTCGCCATTATGTTTTTGTTCCGCTCTGTCTGCTAGAAGGAATGTTAGCTGTGATGGTTTGACGGAGATTCCCGGCGCTTACGTGAGTAGCAAGGATCAAACGACGGCAAAAATGGCATAGACATCTGGTGAGAGATCAAAGCAAATGTGTAAAGCAAAATACTCCGTGGATAACATTTTGCATATTATCGCTGAATTGGACCCTGACTTGTCAGACTCCAACGTTGATACCAGTGATCGAAAGCAAATGTGAGGTACCGCCAATAGCTGATCGATCCCCAGCTGAACAGGTTTGTGCAGCTGACGCACCGACAGCAATGTTTGCCTGGAAGCCCCGCCACTTACAATGACGAAAGGTACAAACCAAGACCACATTGCACTGCGACTGCTTCTGTTTACGACTCACCCACCCACCCTGCCACGTGAAGACAGCCACAAGAGGCGGTGAACTGCCACCAACCGCATGATGCAACAGATATTTTATGTTGACTTATGTGTGAAACCATTGCTTTGTGTGCTTTTCAAAAAACTGTGTTTTTTGGAAGAAAATACTCATCCCTCAAAGAGTTAAAGAGAACTTGCACACTTTATCTTCATGTATGCTTTGAAAGTAAGAAACGTTAAGCACAACAGATTCAATCTCACTATATCTTTAGATAACATCCTTGTTGCTTTGTAGGTGGGACCAATTTCATAGCAGTGATTTACCGAAAGAGACAATTAGTTGAGATACCAGCTCTTTGACTAAACGGAATTTTTCTTCAAATACTTTTAACTTAGGTTTACAATCAAAAGGAAATGGAAGATATTATTGTTTCTTTTACGTTAAATAGTTTTTATAACTTTGAACTTTGTTACTGTCTCTTTATTACTTTTCCATAATGCCATTTTGGTTGACAGGTGCCTTCATTTTAGGTATTCGTAGTCCAGCTGTGAGTTCAGATGGCTAAGGTACATTAGTGACAGGATATATATATATATACACTCATATCGCCCAGCCTTAATTATTTGACATTTTAGATTTTTATAAAGATTTTCACACTCTTGTTTAGCACATTTTCTTTTGCATTTTTAACCTAGGCTCCTGATTGATTCTTGCCACTCCCTTATAATTAGTCACTTGATTAATTTTCTCCTGGTTTTGACTTTCTTTTTTTTGGCTCAACAACAATTCATTATCTGTTACTCCTGTCTAAAGCAATATCTGCACAAACTCTTGAAGTTGCCAGAATACAGAGATGCTACTATACATGCCAAAATGAGTCTGAGGGTCCATCTTTTTAATAGTGTTTCTGGAAAATCAAAGTTCTAGTTGGTTATGCCAATGACCTGTGAAAATATGGCTTTGCTTGCAGTTAATATTTAAGAGAATAGTGTGAGTTGTACTAAGTGCTCACAATCTTTCATGCAGTTTTTGTTAGGCTGTGAATCAACCTTTCCACCCACAATCCTAGCCCCCTTGTTTGATGTTCAGTAATAGGAGACAAAAGAGTATGGCAGAACGTAGAAGGTTACAGAATGTACTGACATAAACTGGAGTCCACAAAGTTGGCTGGCTAGACAAAGAGGCTGGGTGATTCTGTTCCAGTTTATTTTCTGATGACAGACTAGGCTGCACTATGGAAAGTTAACGCTTACATAGATTAATCGTATAGTTCACCCCAAATAATAGCTTCTTTGCAATTCTTTTACTGTTTAGAATTCTCTTTAGCCTTCACAGTAGATTTTCTGCTCTGACTTTCCCAGTCAAGCATTTAACCTTACATACGGGAAACAGGAATATATTTTTACATTATTTTAACCAGTTAAGATAACATAAGTGGATTCAGGTTTTTTGGTTAAAAGGATACATGTGAGCTTATGTTCAAGAATCTTAAGAACAGGGTTAAACATCAAGAAGGACATACTTTCCTAAGGAATGATAGAATACTTGCTGCTATCAGGTAACTCTCATAACTTTGCAAGATTAACATGGATGTGTGCGTTTAAATTACCAAAGATATTTTTGGTTCTTGTTAATTTCTGGGTGTCTTTGTAATCTTTCTAACTTTTTGTAGTTTTGTGATACTGCCTGATGCTAAAAAGGTGAGTGAGCCAAGTTTAGGGCTGCCACAAATGATTATTTTGTAAACGATCTAATCTATCAAATATTTAGTGAATAATCGATTAATCTAATGACTATTTTTTTCCAAATAATTTGAATAGACATGTAAAAGTGTGCTGTATATTAATTCTTATTTTATAATTTGATATATAGAATTTGAAAACATCATGATATGAAAAACACAACTAAAATAACTCCAACAAGAAGACAAACAAGAGAACACTGCTATCAATAACATTTTTACATCATAATAGCCCAAAAGTAAAAAATTATATTTTTGATTAATAATGGATTTATCAACATTATTTGGTGTCAGCATACTTGCTAGTTGAAACAAGACTGAGAAATTAGGTTTTGGGGTTCTTTTAGACCTCAGTTTAACAATGGATCCATTCTGACTAATTTAATATTTTTCCTAAAAGTATAAATGATACCAACTGAAATCATTTTGCAGGAGATGGGTAACATACAGTATCTCCTGAAGAGAAGACTGAGGTAAAAAAAACAACTTTTAATACTTTTGCAACCATGGAGCATTAAATAATTAAGCTAAACTTTTCAGTAACAGTTACAGCTTTGCACTTTTTTTTTAATGATGAAATGACTGCACAACAAGCATGTTTTTTTTTAAATTAATGTGGCTTCTTATTACCATTGTTAACTGAACATTTTTTGCATTATTTATAGAATGGTGAAGAGCAGGGCTGAAAATACATGTGTAATAATTCCATTTGTTTGTTTGTTTGTTTGTTTTAAACTCTTGATTTTAACCACATTGAGCAAGGGAAAGGAACTATATAAATGTATTATTATTATTAGTAGTAGTATGTTCATTGGCAAGTTTTCACTTTTTCAAAAGAAATCTATTAGATGTCTTAATCAGATACTTCAGTAATCAGTAGGTTACTATGTTAAGTGCACATTAATAATCCATCAAAAAGCTGTGTAAAAGGTTCTGTGTAACATGCAACTGAATTCACTCTGAACATCTTCAGCTAAAAAAATACTCTGTTTCAGAAATAGAAGGTAAAGAGAAAAAAACAGACACGTCATAAATGGCATTAAGGATATCTTGCACGTGGCTGCTCTAGGCTGCTTATTTCTAGTGAAGTGAAGGTGGTGGGAAAGTCATCCCACTGTCTGCACTGACTTAAGAGAGAACATGGAAAGAACTCCGAGCCATTTTAATTTTGAGGTGTCTATTTTTTTTTTGCACATTTTAATGTTAAAACCAGGATTTTCCTGAGCTGTATGATCTGCATATTTAGAAATCTAAACTACAGTAGAAATGGCGTGTCTATAAATACATCAACTTCCCAGGAGCTGCAGCCCCTCTGTTAGTAGACAGCTGCATGTTGCTCTCTGCAAACTCTTTTTCAGTTTGGAAATGCATCAACTGAACTACTTTTTAAAAAAAGTCAGTCTAATCGTTTGCCTGATCACTTATTAAATGTAATTTATCAATAATTTAATGATTAGAGAAAATATCTGAAAATAATTTTATAAAGCTGATCTATGCTTATATAGGATGTTATTTGCACCTCAATTTTGATAACCACTGATAAGTGATTTTCTTTCAGATTCACTATCTTACAGTTAAAGAGTTTCAAGTTACCGGCCCTGCTGTAAATGTCTGGTAGAGGGTGAATTTGCAACTTTGTTCAAAATAAAGCTTGCAAGTGCATTTAACAGAATAGTCAATTGTCTTCAGGTGATC
This sequence comes from Erpetoichthys calabaricus, assembly GCF_900747795.2. Taxonomy (NCBI): domain Eukaryota; kingdom Metazoa; phylum Chordata; class Cladistia; order Polypteriformes; family Polypteridae; genus Erpetoichthys; species Erpetoichthys calabaricus. The sequence goes on from NC_041402.2 coordinate 74,005,073, forward strand.
TTGCATTGAGCTATCACTGTTGTTGTTTAACACCATCTGTTTTTACACAATGAATAAACATTCACTTTCTCAGATTTTCAGATGAAATACTCCCAACACAAAGGAGAATCTTGCCCAATGTTTGGAGGAACCTTATTCTACTGAATACAGTTCAGTTGCCGCCAACTCAACTGAATAGCCAACTCAAAAACAGTACAGAGAGTTGTAGCATGCCAACTAATTATTTAACAAAATATAATTTGACTAGAATGTTTAGTTGATTACATTGATTAATTGCTGCAGCCCTAGTTTCAGTTTTAGGGCAGAAATTTATTAAATTTACATTTCAGCGTGAGGTTCTTGTTTTTACAAAATACTGTAGATTGATGAAAAAGAACTCTTTGCTTAGTGGGGAATATATTACTTCTAAAATATGCTGAAAATTGTTTGATGCTAATTTTAATACTCTGTTATCTTATAAACAAGCTCAGTAGAAGTTTTTGTACATTGTGCATGTATCAATATTTCAGTAACCTTCTTAGCAACTTGGTTAACTATCAGTCTACCTTTTGATATCCCTTTTTAAAAGTGCATTTTTTTCATATTTTTTACACAAAGTTTTAAAAAAATGCAGTAACATCACTCACATAGAAAATATTTATTGTGTAAGTTATGTAGGTTAATACAAATTAAGGTAATTTTTTCTTCTTCTTCTTCTTTCGGCTGCTCCCCTTAGGGGTTGCCACAGCGGATCATCTTCTTCCATATCTTTCTGTCCTCTGCATCTTGTTCTGTTACACCCATCACCTGCATGTCCTCTCTCACCACATTCATAAGCCTTTGCTTAGGCCTTCCTCTTTTCCTCTTCCCTGGCAGCTCTATCCTTTGCATCCTTCTCCCAATGTACCCAGCATCTCTGCTCTGCACATGTCCAAACCAACGTAATCTTGCCTCTCTGACTTTGTCTCCCAACTGTCTAACTTGAGCTGACCCTCTAATGTATTCATTTCTAATCCTGTCCATCCTCGACACACCCAGTGCAAATCTTAGCATCTTTAACTCTGCTACCTCCAGCTCTGTCTCCTGCTTTCTGGTCAGTGCCACCGTCGCCAACCCATATAACATAGCTGGTCTCACTAACGTCCTGTAGACCTTCATTTTCACTCTTGCTGATACCTGTCTGTCACAACTTACTCCTGACACTCTTCTCCACTCATTTCACCCTGCCTGCACTCTCTTTTTCACCTCTCTTCCACAATTCCCATTACTCTGTACTGTTGATCCCAAGTATTTAAACTCATCCACCTTCACCAACTCTACTTCCTGCATCCTTACCATTCCACTGACCCCCCTCTAATTTACACACATGTATTCTGTCTTGTTCCTACTGACCTTCATTCCTCTCCTCTCTAGAGCATATCTCCACCTCTCCAGGGTCTCCTCAACCTGCTCCCTACTATCGCTACAAATCACAATGTCATCAGCAAACATCATAGTCCACGGGGACTCCTGTCTAATCTCGTCTGTCAACCTGTCCATCACCATTGCAAATAAGAAAGGGTTCAGAGCCAATCCCTGATGTAATCCCACCTCCAACTTGAATGCATCCATCACTCCTACCGCAGACCTCACCACTGTCACACTTCCCTCGTACATATCCTGTACAACTCTTACATACTTCTCTGCCACTCCCGACTTCCTCATACAATACCACAGTTCCTCTCGAGGCACCCTGTCATATGCTTTCTCCAGGTCCACAAAGACGCCATTCTGGATTTCTATAAACTTCTCCATCAACATTGTCAGAGCAAACATTGCATCTGTGGTTCTCTTTCTTGGCATGAAACCATACTGCTGCTCACTAATCATCACCTCACTTCTTAACCTAGCATCTACTACTCTTTCCCATAACTTCATGCTGTGGCTCATCAATTTTATTCCCCTGTAGTTACTGCAGTCCTACACATCCCCCTTATTCTTAAATATCGGCACCAATACACTTCTTCTCCAAACCTCAGGCACCCTCTCACTTTCCAAGATTCCATTAAACAATGGTATGGTCATTCTTTCTAAACTGTATATTATATGAAGAAATTTCACTTAGGTTTTGGTAGTTGAGGAATAATTTCTTGATTATTTATAAAATTGGTTTTACTAATAAAATATGCTAATCAAATATTACTTTGACATCCTTATCTTACTTTACTATAATTATACCATTCATTTATTTTTGAATACTCATTGTTTGTTTTGCTGATGCAGAATGGTCCACCAATTTCAGCAATAATGGTATTTTTTTTATTTTGTCCTGTATAATTTATTTGGCTTTAATTGCTAATTGCTTTGTAAAAGAGAATATGGGTTTTGTACGGTCTGTCTTATGGTAATTATGAAATCTGATTAGATGTGGTGGGTTTCTTAATTTACAAAAAGTTTTGGTGGATTGTGGTGGCTACTGCTATCTTTTTCACTAGATAGGCATTCAAATAACTGGTGAAGTGTAGAACCACTTGTTAATGCATGTTATACTACAATAACAACACAAAGTATATAATGTGATGTAACTGTTCATGCAAATACTGCAATCTGCTCTTGAAATGCATTTGCTGTGTGTATATATCCATGGTAAAATGGTATCTATGTACCTCCATGTTACTTATTTAAAAAATATAAGGGTCGGCATTTAAAACATTCTTAAAGTGTCTTTATTGAGCTAAAAGTAATAGTTCTATCTTAGAAAATTGTTAGGGTGTTCTGAATTTTATAACTGGAACATGTAAACCAAATATATTACAAGAAAAAATATATGATTTAGGGCATATATATAGATCCTCGCATGTGAACCATTCAAGTCGCATTGCTGCTGTAGGATTGTATCAGTTCAAAATGTGGAAATTAGGCTGCTCTTTTCAGTGGGATTTAGTAAGAGTAGTTTTCTGTAAAATAAGAAAAGATATGAAAATATGTTAGTTTGTTCTATCATAAATGAACCTGAAACCATACTATATTTCTATTAAATTCTGCAGCAGTTGTGCTACAATTGCTGTTTTTGTAATTGAGTATTAAAGTGGTAAATTTCCTTGTATGTTAACCATGGTGTTAAGTTTCTTTAAATTGTGTTTAAAGGCATTTTTGCTTTTGCTATACAGGTACATGTGCCAAATGTTGAGCAATGGTTGTTTAGGTTTTAATTCTATTTTAAACTTGAAATGTAGAATTAACTTGTTAGTTGTTCTCATTGCTTCCACATACTCGGTGTGGCACGCGGCTGGGGGTGGTACCCAGCCGGGATGCCCAGGAGGACAGGAGGAGGGCTCATGCCTCCTCCGGACCACGAGGGGGCGACCGCCCTGGTTATATTGGGGGCCACGGGTACAGGGCTTGGAAGCTCAACCCTGTAGGGGCCCGTGGTCGCCACCAGGGGGCGTCCGCATGCCTGGAGGACTTGGGACCCCAGCACTTCCACCACACCAGGAAGTGCTGGGGGGAAGAAGAAAAAGAGACACCCAGAGTGCTTCCGGAGAGACAGCCGGCACTTCCGCCACACAGGAGCGTGTCAACGGAAGATTGCCGGGAACCACCTCGAGCACATCCGGGTAACTATAAAAGGGGCCGCCTCCCTTCAATCAAGGCTGGAGTCGGGTGGAAGAGGACGAGGTCTGAGAGTGAGAGAGATAGAGGAGAGAAGGAGGCGGCCTGAAGGCATATTGTGGACAGAGGCCTGGACTATTGGGGTGACTGGTGCTGAGGCACTGGGTTGTGCATTTACTGGACATTATATATAGTGTAAATAAACGTGTGGTGGACTTTAACATGGTGTCCGTCTGTCTGTGTCCGGGCTATTTCCCACATCGGTAAAACCTTTATCACATTTTCATTGCTGGCGTTAAGCATTTAAAAGTTTTTGTTTTCTTTCTACAAATTAAAAAGAGAGGTTGTTTTATGGTCTGATATTAGCATCACTTGAGGCTTTTCTGCAATCAGTAACTTGCTGGTACTGCTTAAATCTTGAGTACTTAAAGACTTCTTGGCTCAAGTCATTTACATTTTTTACAAGTTTTTCATGTTTTCAGTTTAAATTAAATTGTTGGTTCCTACTTTGCACCTGATGTGCAAAAAATACTGGAAAAATCAATTTGAGAAAATTAATGGATAGAACTTAAAAGATTTTTCAGAATATACAGTACTCTGATTTACGACATGATATGAAATGTTGAAAAAATCCTGGAGGCTGGCAATTGATACTTTCTTGAGGTACATGTCTAATATAGACTCTGTCTGATTATTTTTTTCCTCTTCTGTATTTTTCCTGTTTGACTCTTGAGAAACTTAAATTCCAGCCTGTGTACTGCCTTTGTGGTATTTGCATGATCTCTTGGGTTTTCAATGGCTACTCTGATTTCATCACAAATCCCAGAAATGTTCAAGTTTAATGGAGTGATGGTTCTGAACTGGCCATGTATACGTGAGTGAGGGAGCATGGATGTTTGCTTGAAGATAACCTTGTCAAGTATTGTTATTGAGAATATATGATCTCATGGTTACTGTAGTAACTTATAGAATCCTGGCATGTCTACACAGTGTTGAGTGTAGTGTGTTCTGTCAGTACATAGCATGTTACAAAAGTACAACCCCTTTTTAAAATCTATATATCTCATTTATACATATTGAATTTGTAGTAGTTTAATGAAGCAGTGTGTTTAATTATATGGTTGAGCTTGGTGTAGACATTTGGGATTCTAAAGGGCTGAATGAGGTTTTGCTAATCTTTCCTTTTTGTTACTGGAGGATACATCCAAGTTTGTTGTCATGTGTACACACTACATTACATTTCTTTCTTGTATGTCTTCACATTTATCTTAATTAAATATTGTGGACACTTGGTACTAATTAAGATTAGATCAGACACAAAACAGGATGTGCAGGCTGAGTAAGGAAATATCTAAAATTCAAGGCAAAAACAAGGGCAGTAATTCCAAGTATGATGTTCATTTTTTTGTTTAATTACACAGATACAGAGCTCAACACAGACAATAACCTGAATTAGAATGTTTACAGCTTCACATGTCCAACATTGCGCACAATTAGAGAGAAACAGCACAAAAGGGAAAAGCATGCAAAAAAAAAGCAAAAAGAAAAAAAAATCCCTGCACAGTTCACTTTTCTAGAATAATCACGGAACCTTTTAAAGGAACAAACAAAAAATTCATGTCTTCAAAACATCAGTCTTCCTATACAAAGTCAATAATATATAATTTTTTCTGGTATTCGGTATTGCACAGAACAGTATAAAATGCATCCCTACAGAGAACCACTTAAACCTTCTCATTTTTTAATGGAAAAAAGCCTTCCAAAAATGGCTTTGATTAAGCTCCTGAATTAACTTTTATGAAGCCTCTTCAGAATTTTCACTGTGCCCAGTGCTAACAAAAAATGGGGATAAAAACTCATGCAAAGTGCTGTTTTTGCTTTACTAAAACATGAAAATTAGCAAGACCTCAGTATAACTCTCCTGCAGTGGGCTGCAGAAAAAAAAACAACCTAAGAATTGGATGCAATTCTCATTTGTGTTTACTACATGACAGGTAAAGGATAGGAATGGGCTTGGAAAAAGTAGCAATGCTCAGTATTTTGTATGTCCGTTCAGTTTTGTACAAAAGGAGAATATTTAAAAATTAGCAGAGCAGTGAGGAAAAGCTATTTTTCCTGATAACATTCCTTATTACTGGTTACTTAAGCAATACAGTATATATTAAAAACATACTTTTTAATGTTCCCTAATTATAAAATTTAAAGAAAAAAAAACCAAAAAGGGCTACAGTATTAAACTCTGAAGATAATCACTTACAAAACAATGTATAGATACATATGTGCGTGTGTGGGGAAAAAAAATAATCACCACCCCCTATTCCTCCAATTGCTGCTTAAAATGCCTGAATATATTTTTAAAATCAAGAGTAAGTTTCTCTGACCATTTTTGAGTTGTTGGTTGAGCCATGTGACAAAAACAAATGCCAATCTTTTTCTGCTCATCAGCTGCTCAGTTTAATTTGGTTTTATGGTTAAATGACTTCATTTAAAACAGAAGCAAAAGGTGTATATGTCTATCCTAGACACCCAACGAGATTTACAAAATAGGCCTAAATTATGTTTTATTCTAAATATTGTCATATTTTTATGGAGACAAAGTATTTTAGTTTTTATTCTGTTACAAACATTAACATTACGCTAACAGACCCAGAGACCTTGCCTAGTTCAAATTGTTACATAAGTTCTTCCTCTTATGTAAGTGATTCAAGGAACTCTTTTTCCATGGCTGCACAAACTGCAGATCTGCCTTTTAAGCTGAACAATTGATTAGGTGCCTGTGGTTTACTAATATGCAAGTTTCATTGTTTTTTCTTGCCCAATGTTTTTATTACCTGTCACTCATTATTTATGTAGCATTAGGCAACTTGGTTTTAGTATCTGACTCAGTCATTGTGTGGAGTTTGCACATTCTCCCCATGATCTTGTGACTTTTCTGCCTTTTCCTTCCCCATTCTTAAAGACATGCTGATTAGGTTAATTGGTGTCTCTGTATTTGCCCAGTATATGAGAGCTGATTGTGTGAAAACAATGCCATGTGATGGACCTAGGCTGGTAGTATTGTCTTGTGCCTAGCCCTATAGGAACTGACTCAGGGTTCGTGCAATCCTGCAATATAAAAAGCAGGACCAGAAAATAGATGTTAAGCAATAGAAACCATTCTCAGAAAATAAGTATGTCCAAGTGGCTAAAACATTACTGTAAGTCACAAAGCTGTATGGTCAATCCCCTCCACTGACTTAACGTCTGTTCCTGAATGACACAAATCAATTGCAAAAGCTTCAACTGTAGAAAAATGGAAAAGTTGTTTTATACATTTACAGCATACTGTAATGTGATGTTATTTTATTATGGGAAAATTGCTATATAAAATAGTCTGCTTTTGCTGTGAATAAAGTACAGCACAAAAAATTGCAGATTTTAGTTCACTGCATCCATATCACTTGGGATGCTGTATTTTTGATCAAAATGAAAAATTAAATTAACATACAAAAAAGTAGTGATATTTAACCCTTCCAAAGGCCTAGTTATTCATTTATGTAGTTTATTTTACAAAGTTGTTAATATATAAACAGACCAGAATAAAACTTCACTGAGTTCAGATATTTAGTCTATAATCCAAGCAGCTCAATGCATTTTGTTGCAATACGTGTGCAGAAACGTGCTGTATCAGTGCATGCTCCCAACCTTTCTCTCTCTTGTACTGTGGCATTTTGTTGCTACGTTGTTTTCATTTGTGTTTCTGAGTGTGTTTGTCTGTGTGTGTGCACTCTCATTATGCTTCTGTAGTAGTTCCTTTGGTTTCAAAGTACTGTATAGTGAGACAGACACAAAGTTGAAGAGCTCACTTTTTGCTTATCTCCTTGTGCCAGAAATGTATAACTGGTCTGATATAAAGCCATTCAGTAACGCTTTGGTGTGTGCTTTATTTATTTTGGATGATACATGCCAAGGTAAGGGTTAAAGCATATACTTAAAAATGTGTGTGGTGTGCAAAGCCCTAAGAGTATTTTGGATTTGTGAACTGGTTGTTCTTAATTAAAATTACATAGAAAGATATATAGGAGGTAAAAGTCAGCAAGCTCTGCACATCAGTACTAAGAACAATTCTGGGATCATCTTTTACTTATATTTTACTATGGAGAATTATCGTTCATTTAATTGTAAAATAGTTGTCATCTTCCGTTTACAAGAAATTAATTATAATGAATTCTAAGACTTCCAAAGTTGCAGGAGTCATTTATAAGTGATATTTAAAGCAAAAATGAAAAGGAAAACTGTGTTTGGAGAGAAAAAGGTTAATATGTCATATTAATAATAAGCTATGTTCGCTTACATCACACACATTTCATATATGACTACACCAAGGGAAACCAGTCACACAACTCCTATTTTAAGTGCTTTAGTTATGTAATAGTCTTAATTGGACTGAGCAAAGACACACAAGTCCAAACATCTGTTTGTTTTCTTTGGGTGTCCAAATAAGGTTCAAACATTACACTTCATAATGTGCTACACATTGATACATTTTACAGTGAGATGCACAGGAAAATAAAACAAAATAAGAAAGCAAAAATAAATAAATAAATACAAAACAATGACCACCTCCCCATTTGGAGTACAGCTCATGTTCATTATACCACAAGGTTACTCCTTTCCTACTTGTCATTTAGGATAAAGCAAAGAGGTGCCATCCCTGAAGTCTGTAGGTGTGTTGCTCATTTGATGGTTTCTGTTGCAGCTGTGCATGTCTCCTAGAAATGTCGGACTAGTGCAGCCCTGTGGTTTGGTTTACTGAATTATCTTCTAGGAGATGTTACTGGCTTGATTCAGAGGTAGAGTGATCAATAGCACAGCCTTCTGAAATCAGATGAAAGAACTAAGAACGAGTAACACTGCTGGAGAAGTTGACAAGACACACGCACATATGCATAGACTGAGAGAGCTGAGTCTCCTTGCTCACCCTATCCATACATAGATTTATATACAAAGCATATACATTATATACATATGCACACAAGTATGCCATTCTGTATATACATATAATGTGTTTGTATGTTTATTTGTGTATATACAGTATGTATTAATATACTGTAATATATATAAACACACATGCACACACATTCTTATGTGTATATACAGATTCTATATGTATTACTACAACATACATATAGTATACATACTATATTGATGCGCACGCTATATATAAATAGATGTACATTGAAAAAATTCCGAAAAACAGGGTACCCTGCAGTTATTCACGTTCAAAATACTCATATATATTACTTCATGAAATATGAAAAATAAACACTATACATATGTAACATGATGAATAATTAAAACTGCTGTATACCCTAACAATGCTTAATTGGATTATTGTTAAATTAATATCCATGTCTTTAGTTTTCCAATTTTTGTACATTACTTCCAATTGGATTGGCTTCCTAAAATGAGTAGAGCGTCTGGGAAACTAAAATAAACAAGAAGGAAAATAAGTTGCAGATATTGCAGTTTGGTCCACTAGGTACTGTATATGACCAGGTTTACTTTTTCACTATTTGCATGGCAGTGGCGGTATATTAAGCACAGCTGGCATTTGTCCAGCTTCTTAAATTCAGTAGCTTTGCACATAAAGCTTTTTAAACATTGACTGAAATGGTTTCAGTTTGCACATCTTTTATCTATATCCATGTTATGAATGATCACATTAAATTAATGTATGTTAGTTTAGAGTAATAAAGTGAAATTTGAGAGTAAGATCAACTTATTATTTAAGTCTCTTAAAATCAGGCCACACACTTCAGGTCTTGCTTCCTTGGCATAGTTACCAGTATTGGAATCTTTTTTATATTATGCCCTGTGGAAAAGTGTTCTACTAGAGAAACATCGATCAAACTTAAATTCTTATGCAGCTGTCATCGTGTTCTTATCAGCTATTTATCCATTTGGTGAACAAATTGTATCATGTTACACATTTATATCTTATCTATACTACTGAGCACCAAAAACTGTTCTTGCAAACAGATTGAATCATAATTCCTTGTTTGTCTGTGGCTTCAAGAGTTGATTTTAATATATTTGTGAGGGGAGCAGTATATGAACTATATAGTTATGGCTGAGTGTGTTTATGTGTATGTGTGAATCAGCTGCCATCAAGTCAGAAAATGCATAAAACTTTAAGCCAAAAGCAGTAATGGCTATTTGGGACAGCATCTGTCTCAGACATCACTCTTTCTGCCTTGGCATTTATCATTAAATGCTACAAATGTTGACACAGGACATTCTTTTGTTTTCTTATTACTACATTAGCCCTAATTTTCTGCAGTTTACCTGGTATATGCTAGAAAAAGCCAAAGGTCTAAAGCTTTCAGTTTAGTTTAATGCAGAACAAAAACAAGATTTAGGGACATACTGTACATGTGGCACATAAAATGTGTATCTTACTAGTAAGGGCAGAAATGTTTCTAACATAGCACACTACTTTTGCAGTTTAAGGACTGGGTACTAAGTGTTTTGTTTTACAAGGAGTAATTTTTGCCTTTTAATTTACAAATGCAACAGAATTGGCAAATGTGAAAAAACTGAGCTTCTGAATGAGTTTACATTTAAATACATGAAAAAAGGTCAGAAAAAATAACATTTTTCTAAACTGTGTACTTAAAAATTTTTCAATTATTTGGCAAAAACTTTTGAAATCTTTAAATACTATATACATTCACATTAATTGCTGTGTATGTAGGTGTGAGTATATACAAGTATACAGTACACACACATATATACTGTATATATGTACATACATACATGTATGTGTATATATGTATATATTCACACACATGCACACTTACTCGTAAACCGAGGATCCATTCAGTAGCTGAATTTTGTTTATCCCATATTGCACCTCTGTCCTCACAATACAAAATATTTTACATTAGATTCTTCAATTATGTTCAAGAACAGATACAAGAGGTTGAACTGAGTTAGTTTCCCTTTCTTATAGTAACTTCAACCCGAATCTACTGAAAAAAAGTGTTTTTTTTGCTACCTTTAGAGTTTTGTTTTGTTTTTTAACCTTACTTGGGCAACAACAGCAAACATCACAAACAATATGCACTTAAAAAATGTTACTCGTTAGAAACGTCCTCATCTCTTTTTTTCACCCAGAGGTCTTTTCTAGGAGGGATGATTTTATTTAGGAGAAGTATGACAGAAGACAAACAAGTAAGGAGAGAAGGAGAGGTAGGCAGCAAATGAGAAAAAGAGGATGGGGGGTGGTGAGACAGAGAATGATAATGTACTGTATACATTTTTAGACATTTCATGCTTTGGAAGAAAAGGGGAATTGTAAAGGCAGGTGCCCTTTGGATTGTCCTGTTGAAATGTGTATGTTTTTAAATGGCATTAAAATAACTTCATAAGAGCAGTTATATTGTACAAAGCTTTCTCAGATCTTCCTTCCATCCACTGAGAATTATTAAACCAATCTTTGTATTTTTTCCATTTTCTTCTTTTTAAAAAAATCAAACGAAGAAAAAAGCAAATAGAAATGTTCATTTCTGAAAGTCAAGTACCTTTTCCCACCATATTCCCATTTCCAAAAGTCTCTGCCTTTCAACATCTTTTTTCCTTTAGTTTTGTTTAAAAAACATTAGAAGTGTTTATAACTTACGATCCCTTCATTGTGGAATTTTATCTCAGTATAACACATCTTAGTTTGCATTTTATTTTTATTCCTTTTGTTGGTTTTCTCACTTGTCCTCTAAAGCCTGTTTCTCTCTGGGTTGACTAAGCTGTTGACAAACTGTGTTTGGTAAGAAGTTGAATGCTGCTCCTTTTTTCTTAGTAACTTTGGCAGTGTAACAATAATAGAAAGGTTTGGATTATGTTTTTAAAATTTTATTTGGATTCACATCAGAGCAGAGAGGTGAGTCCGGCATAGATTTCTTGGCTAGCTAGCAAGGTAGTTAACGGGTGATCTTCCTTTATCATTTTTGGATTTCTTCTTGTTTGTTATTAAAGCCAAAAAGATAAAACAATAAAAAGTAAATCCTTTTTGTGTGTTTTTCTTCTATAGAGACAGTTTATCTTCATTTTAACGTTAGTGGCAGTTCTTGAAGTAAATGCACCAGTTTAGAAATGTTTCTCTTGAAGCTCACAGTTCCTCTTGAGTTTAAGGAGCTTTCAAGTGTGCTGCTTTAATTCTCCATGCAAGACTGGGAACCCCAACAAGAACCTGGTCAGTAGCTAATAAATTTTGTTTGTGTAGAGAAGCACATGATTGAAATCTGCATCTATTGTATCCATAATATAAAGTAGACTGGTTGACAGGTAGGCACTGGCAGAATATTCATGCCTTCTTATAACAATCTCAACAATGGAGTGTGCAGTATAAGTAAAGTTCCACAAGGTGGCGTTAAGCATCCACCCTGTTGAATTGGCAAAAGCAAGAAATGGTAGATATTCTGCCACTCCTGATTTATCTTGTGTAAACTGGGCTTATTTTACAGCCTACAATCCATAAACATGCAGTTATTCAAAGCTGCCTTTTTTCTTATTAATTGCTGCACAATGTGTGACAGTAAAAACAGCATTAAGTTGACGGCCAAAATGCAAGCTTTCCATAGTACTTAATAATGAGTTACTTTAATGTTGTTAAAACAGATAGCTGTTTTTACTGTTGCATTAAGGATGATTAGGTCTTGTTTTTTTTTTTTAACTGATCGTAAGCACTTTTTATAGCTTTTGGATATCATCAGTGTTGGAAATGCAGCACACATTAAAATAATGTTAATTCAATTTGATTTACATTCCTAAAATGCTTCTTTTTTTTTAGCAATGACTCTTATTGCCTGCTTTGGCTTCTGGTAAAATAAGCCCTGTTTGTACACATGAATGGATGCCTGTCTAGGGGGTAGGAGAAAGCTTGAATGTGACCAGGATCTAGGGCAGCTGGAGACTGAGAGGTCAGGACGTAGTCTTCAGGTAGCTAAGAATACAAGTAGCACTAGTTTAAATTTTTGCAGCAAGTATTCTTCCTTTTCTTTTGGAATACGAAATTGGTAGCAGCAGTGGGATCCCGGCTATGGTGCTGATGTTGATGCCTACAGTGGTTAGCGAGAGGCATTGTCAAGCAAAACAGGTGTGGCAGGGGTGGTGGACCTAGAGGCATTGCTGGAGCTTACTTCTTTTGGACTGCCTACTGTGCTGCTGCTGCTTCCGCCACCATTCTGGGCTGTCCCTGTTACCACAGGTGGTGCAGATGTCACTATTTCAGAGTGAGTTGGGGGTGCTGAAGAGGAGGTGGAAGTGCCTAGAGGAACGTTGCTGCCCCCTGGCAGCCCTTGCCCACAAACGTGATGATGCTTTTCCCAATCCTTGTGTTGACAAAATGAGCCACAGTAACGTGCAGTGTTACAGCCACTGCAGGTTTCACTTGCTTTGCGTCCACAGTTCCAGCAGCTCTGAGGATAAAAAGAACACAACATCAGTGAACAACGCTTTTCATAAATTCATTCATTGTGCATACTTCAGAAGGATTTCCAGACTTGACTTATGAAAATCAAATTTCAAAACAGATTTGTTTTGGAATGATACATATAATAACATTACATATTAGAAATACAATAATGAACTAGAGTAGTCATATTCATTTCATGTTATGTATGGAATAGTGAGTAATCTGAATACAAGTACATTTTGAATTAAAGTTCAGAATACTTTTATTGTTTTTATTGACAGTACTCCTGCGAAAACCTAACTAAAAATGCTGCAAATCAGTTTGACTTTGAACATCTTTTAGAACCAGCCTTAAGGACATGCCACATAGAAGTTGTGCAGGACTTGCAGGGATTGTTGCAAGTTTGGGGTAAAAGACCTTCACAAAAATGTTAACATGCTATCTTCTCCATTAAAAGTAAAATAATAGTATTTCACAGGGGTTTAATTGACCAGGGACATCATGTCAAAGCAACATAGTTCCATGATACTATCATCAGTCCATTTTTTGCTCCAGTTTCCTCCAGTAGAATGTTGTCAGGAAGCAGGAAAATCCTGACAGTACTTGTCATGGGGCAGGAACCAACTCTGGATGGGACATCCATTCCTCACGGGGATTCACTGATGTGTACACACATACATTTACACATACATTTATTTCAGAAATGACATTTGAAATATACATGGAGTGGGATTGACAAGCATCTAGAAAAAAATACATGCCGAACCCAAAGAGATTGTGCAAACTCTACACAGTGTTCCAGGCTGAGAATCAAACCAAGGTTCCTGAAAGTATGAGGCAGAAATGCAATCAAGGTACCACAGTACCAGCATAATTATATTATGTGTGGCTAATTAGACACCTGTTTGCACAGAAAATAAATAAATACACTGTGAGAAATGCTGGCACTGGTTTCTAACCTGAAAACATAGCTACTGTATTTTTACATATATATACATGTTATATTTATATTGCTGATGCCGCCAGTGACAAGTCTCCTTTGAATCCTAATGTATACTGAACTGAAAAGGTAATGTGCTAAAATGTAATACACTAGCTGAATATAGTATTTGAAAATGTATATGCTACATACAGCATTGAAAGTTGCCAAAACCTTTTGTAAATGAAGATATGAATGATGTTTAACTCTAATAACCAAAGACATGTATCCTCAGCAGTCAGCCGGGCTGTTTGATCTTCCCAGAGGCTTCATTAGCCATATAGAAAACATGAGAAAATTGGAAGAAAGCTCATTAGTTTAAAAGACATCACATACAGGTGAGGCCATAATTGCAAAAAAAACTGAATTCATTTCAAGTATTTTCTTTAATCACAGGTATGTTTTATTTGAAATATTGCTGAAATGGAAAAATATAAATTGGAAATGTATAGGTTAATTACATTTTCAAATTGAAAAAAGTGAATTTCTGTAAATAAATGTTTCAGTCTTGTTACTTCTGAGCTACTAATTGCAGTACTGTTCAACAACAGTAACACTAAGAGAACTTTGTATAAATAAATGATAAATGGATAACCATGTGTAAATTATAATTGATTGAAAAACTGTTTCAAAAGCTCATTTGGGGATCCATGTAGTGTACAACATAAATGTGAGCTATATCATTAATAATTTATATACCTCCTACACCATCATATTAATAGAGTTTGGTGGTTGTTTCTGAGCTGCCTAAATTTAGCTTAACAGGTTTCTTTCAGAGTTAGGCTTTCATTAAGCTGGGGTTATTTTATTTAAGGGAAGCACAGCAGTACATACTGTAGAACAGCATAGTGTCATCCTCATGTTCATTTATTTTTTATTTACTGTTTGTTTGTCCATTCAGGACCAATTCAGTGAATGACATTTCCACAACAGTATACAGTTGATGAATACTGTGGGAACACACACTTGTATGGTATTTTACAGGGCTTCTAAGATGTATATTTTGGATTGTGACATCCTTTAAGATACCTGCAGTCTAGCACAATGCCCACAAAAAGGCATTAACTAATGATCTGTTACATAAGTCTTAAGTGTAAAAGCCTGAATTTCCTCACCTCGCTTGAGTCTTCCTGCTGGTTAATAACTGTTAGTGCATCCTCTGAGGCTTGTCTTTTAGCTTCAGCTAGTGCTCGTTCCATCTTGGACCTCTCCGCAGATATCATCTCATGGGCTTTGCGCTCCGCATCTGACACAGCCTTCTGCAACTCTGACATAGCCTGTCGCTTCACTTCATTCACAGCCTCTTCTGTAGAATAAAAATACCCTTATTCAAAGAAAGTTGAAGCCAGACTAAGTTTTTAATATCTTACCTAAATGTCACAGGCCACCTATGTTTAAATGGCTTCTTGGGTTAGTAGTTTTTTTCTTTATAAATACACAACTCATGTAGATAGGTTTTACATACTAAGCGCATATGATTCTTTATTTTTAATAGATGTAATAACTTGGTTTTTTTTTTTAAACTAATTTCACAAACAAGAAAACAACCTTTTAAAGCAGGTCTTTTCCTAGAGAAGGTTGTATCCCAAAAATTCTATGTCTAGTCATAATTAATTTTGGATTATTATAGGATGTCAGTCATAAACATAGCATAGTTTATGTTTATTCATTGATTATTTATTCATTTTGCATAAACATAAAAAAATTGCATCACTTATATGTGCTACCTTATATTTAATAGTTTTACTTTAATATTATTTGTCTTCTGTGATCTCTGGAATCTTTAGTTAATGAGAATGGATTTCATCTTATTTTATATATATGTATATTGCAATTTCAAAAAACAATGGCTACTGTTTGCACCATGTTTATATCCTCTCATCTATCTGACACAGAAGTCAGGGCAAATTTATATCTTAACTGAGTTACTTTACCTTTATTGATGAACAACAGCAGACTAAAAGCAGTCCAAGAGTCCTGTTATTAAACTCTCACCAAATTCTTATTTACATCTGTCTGTGCCTTATACTATCATAAACTGCTTCCCTAAATCTGATATTTAAACTCCCTTGGTCTTATTGTTCAAAGTCCATGTAAAAATCCTCCATTTTTACTTTCTCGTATACATAGTATAGAGAAAGTGTAGGAATTGTGAAAAAATTTGACCTGGAGATTTTGATGAATCTTGATGTTTTAGACCTTCCTGAGTTTGAAACAACCATTTTTGAAATTATGTCTGTCTGTGTGTGTGTAAACACGATAACTCAAAAATGCTTTGACCAAAGTCAATAAGATTTTGTACACCTGCTTTATATCAGAAATAAGAAATCCTATCAACTTTTGGGCCGGAAGTGGTACTTTACCTGAACACATTTCAGATTTTTTCAACTAAACTAAGGCTATAAATACAGGTATATGATTCAAATTTTGTGTGGATATTAGGAATGATGAAAAATAAGTAGATATGAAATTTGAGAAAAATCACACAACCAGAAGTGGTACTTTAACTGAATACATTCGTTAATTTTCAAGTAAACTATGGTTATAATTACAGATACTGTAGATGATTCAAATTTTCTATATACAGTATATTTATAGTGATAAAAAGTAAACAGATTTAAAATTTGAGAAAAATTACTCAACCAGAAGTAGTATTTTATTTAAACAACCATCCAAATTTTTTGTATCATGGAAATATAAATGTATACACAATATTAAAAACTATTTAATATAACACATATTCTTTCAATAACTATTATTAATTTTATTTTAATTTATACATCATCAGTTTAACAATAATGTGTAAACATTGAACATGTCATGTAAATATAAAGATGTAATGGGAACAATGAGCTGCTACATCCCTGTCATGTTTCTGGTAATACGTTTAATTTTATGTTTTTTTATTTCCGCCATCATTATCATAATTAAATGTAGCTAATTGCAGTTTTACTTATAGCAATTTATTGCAACAAATATTATGTAATACTAACACTTTTTCTGTGTTTTTAGGTGACTATAACTCTTTTTACTTTACACGTAATCTTGGTAATGCACATATAATCACGAAAATATCATTTTAATTTAATGTTTGATTATAAATAGAGATAAATGATTGTGTACTGAGATCATTTAATTATGATGAGAAACAAAGAGATATGATATTCGAGAAATATTGCGCAATTGGAAGTGGTTCTGCTGACCTTTATCTCAGTATATGAGAAAGTCGAGGAAAGGATGCCAGTCCAT
Source organism: Erpetoichthys calabaricus (assembly GCF_900747795.2). NCBI lineage: Eukaryota > Metazoa > Chordata > Cladistia > Polypteriformes > Polypteridae > Erpetoichthys > Erpetoichthys calabaricus. Next base: position 74,022,322 of record NC_041402.2, read on the forward strand.
CATGAGGCATACCATATGCACAGATTCCTGAACAGTTTACAGCTGACATGGCATGTCATATGGATGTCAGAAGACACCCATGCAAATGCATACACAGAAAGAACATCCATACTTGACAAAGACAGTATCCTAGCTGGGAATCAAATCATGGTTCTTTAAAGTATAAGGCTACAGTGTCAAATTTTGGACCACCATTCTACTCCCATAATGAAACACAATGTCAACACAATGTAAGATAAATGATAGTGTTCATCTGTTTGTTCATTTTACAAGCCCGTTTATCCCATTTAAAGACTTCAGGGAGTTGTGGTCTATACCAGCAAGATTAAGTCCATATAACAATCAAAATTTACATTTAACTGCCATGCTTCAATATTCTTAGTCTAGTTCACTAAAGTTGGGTAGCCCAAGGATGCTGAAGCCTGTTATATCCATAAATTATAAAGCTGATGATATACCGTGCTCTGTAATTATTTTATACTTAAAATTTTTGGAATTGTTGTAATAATGTTGAACCGTCTCTGCTGTTCATCAGTTCTTATTACCTAATGATTCCCACGTATGTTTATTTTATTGTTTTACATTTTGATTTAATGTTATTTCTTGACACTTTTCAGAGTTTAAATATTTTCCCCAATTTATTTTGTGACTCTATTATCTGCCACTACTTTCTTATTTTGTATTTTATTCTTATTGGCTATTAAACATATTTTAATGCTATGTGCTTTGAAATGAGTAATCTAAAATAAAGACTGAGTAATTATTGAAATAAACATCATTTCATTTTTTCCTATGAAAATCATTGGATACATGTCAAAGTATGTTTACTTTAGTAGAAATTCTTGTGCATGTATATTTTTATTAAGTCATACAACACGCAATATACTGGCATCAAGAAATACATTTTAATTTGGTTCTGAGATCAAAAGATATTTAAGTAAATTACTTTGATCAATATGCAAATGTCACTTTTTCAGCAAACATGGTCTTAAAACTAACTTTTGAACAGGATTCTTGTCTCTGGGCAGAGACAATGTATAATAAAAAACTGGTGTGTTCACTCACCCTGTTTGCTTTGCATCTGTTTTATTGCTGGTGACAGAGGGATGCTTGCATTACCTGTATGAAAAACAACTGCAATTAAAATTGCATTACTGTGAGTGAAAATGCAGTAAATGGATTCTAAAAACCCCAGAGTTTTAATGTAGCCCAACTACAGTTCAACAGGGCCATTTTTTCTCATCTTACACCCAGTTCTTAATACGTTACTTAATAGTTTAGTGCAGTTTTGGGTGCAGTCTATCTAAACTACACTGTTTACTACAATAAATCTGTTTACTGCATTTTCACAGTTTTTTAACTGCAGTGATTTTTCATAAAGATGATATTCCAGCTTTCAGTTATATTTACCTTTGCCACTAGACTGTTCTCAGATTAATCCTGTTCTAGTTTAAAATTATAGAAGTAACAAATGAATATCTTACCTGCTTTTCTCCAGATTTCTTCAGGCATGTATCCTGATGGCGGTCTGTGCAAAAAATCACGGTGAATCTCTAAAACGTATTAAAAAAAATGATTTATAGTATATTGTAAAGAAAGCATTGGCAACTCCTTAATCTGAGTTCCCTGACACTGCATGCATACAATTTAATTTGTTTATAAGGGATTCTCAAACATTAATCCCCCAAATTCTTCATACAAACTAACAAAGAGTACAACCTAAATGATTTAACAGGTAAAAAATTTTAAACAAAGTTCTGGTGAAGTTTAAATTTAATTGAAATTTCAAGAAGCAGACACGCTCCTATTTACTGTTTTCTGTCAGTAATACCTAGCGGCTGTGCCTCGGAGGTGTTAGAGGAACTGTTGGTGTTCGAGGAAGAGGAAGAGGAGGAGTTGTGAGGAGGAAGAGGAGGAGGAGGACGCTGGGTGGAGCTCCCACCTTTTTTCATATCTTCTGCATCACTGTAACGTCTTATCCAGTGATTCATTTCTTCACGGTCTGCTTCTTGGCATCGCCGAAGTACTGTGAGAGACCGTCTTGTTTTTTCAACCATGTCCATGATACAGTTCAGTAACTAAAAAAAAAAAAAGAACTACCATAATGCACTAGTCCAATCCCCCAGTAAATGTGTTTTGAAGTGTTTTTAATTTAATTTAGAATTTAGTTTTGTTAAGTTGGACTTGTTTTGTATGGAATGTTACTTGCTTTTAATAAATTCAGTTTAAAGAAAAATTATGGTTTATAATTCAATGTTGGTGTGTCTGAGGTATGTTTTTAGCACTTCTGAAAAATAGCTTTAAAGTTCTGGGTTTTAATCCCAGTCTGCTCATTGTGTACATGAAATGAAAATGTAATCCTCATCTTTGCATTTGGCTTTTCTCTGGATACTTTGGTTTTTCATCAGCATCTCAAAGATCTGTGTTAGGATGCTGTCAGAAACAATCACAGTCACTCATCCTGGACTAATTTAGAGACACTAATTAGCATGTGACAGACTGGCACCCTGTCCGGGACTGGTTTCTGTCACGTGGCTGATTAGACTCTGACCCAAAACCCTGACAGTTATTTTTCAGAAAATGTGGAAAAATTAAAAGAATTCCTGTACTTATCTATAGAAGTAAAGGCTGTAGTGCTTAAAATAATAACCTCCTATTATGCATCACAAGAAATAAAAGCAATACTTTGAGGCACTGTATTGTATAACTACAATAGTTTCTCATTTTCTACAGATATTTTCTATTTCCAAACTCCTGTTTTTTGTTCTGTCAAAGTGTTGAAATTTCTCATGTGCTGAGGGGACGTACATTATCAAGATGCTTCCATTCTTCTGCCCATTCCCGATCCGTCAAACGATGATCAATTACTTCTTCCTGGCGAGCAGCATGCATGGCTGCAAGACAAAAGAAGCACTGGAGTTACTCTAGGCTGAAATTTCAAGACAAGAACATTTTTAAAAATATGAATTGGTATAGTTAACTAATATTTAAAATTAAGAAAACTACAGACCATTTTCATAAGGGTTGCTTCTTAAAAGGTTCAAAATGTGGGGGGTATCAGATCAGTCTTTGACACCATAATTACCCATCAGACATTTGAAAGCCTCAAATTCAAAACTGATTCCTAAATATAAATTTTAAGCACATGCTATAGTGCTCTAAAACAATTGCTACAAATGACTGGGTTTGCAAGAAAATAGGCTCAAATATGACTTCAGAAGAAGATCATTGTTAGGATGCTTCCTTTTACTTTAGCCTTCTTTCTCCTCAAAATGGTGTCCTTCCATTGTTAGTGCAATAGACCTGTAACAGTAGCCTATGATAGGGTGTCATTAAGTATGTTACCTTTAGCCTAATTCTGTCTCCAAAACAAAGCAAAGAAAAGAAAATTCTTGTAAAGTTTGGATATCGACTTATAAAAAAGTAAAATGCAAGTGTTTCAAAGGAATGAATTTAAACCAGCAATTTTGCTGTTGAAGCTATCAGCATTCCCTTGGCAAATAAGAGTGTGACTTCTGCTCTCTGGCACAGAAGTGCATATGTGTTACAAAGTCATATTCATATCTTAAATGCCTTTCTTTTTGGTTAATAGTATATCCTACAATAACAGTGTAAGATTTCAGTGTTCAGCCTAGAATGGAGCATAAATGGAATCCCACAATCACAGAGCTGCATTTTCCACACTAATGTTACATTCAACCAGCAAACAGTAATTATAAAGGATTTTAAAATATAAGGAAATAATACTAAATTGATAACCATTTTCAATTTTTATTTTCTTTTATATCATAGGGGGAATTTATATTTTCTGTATTCTGATGAACAAAGTCATTAATTAATTTATATATCTCATGGTTTTGTTCATTCTCAGTCTTTGTGTTACTACTGTAGCTTGTAAGTGGTTTTGACCAATGAGTGAGCATTTTATATTCTGTCATCTTCCCCTGCCTGTTACTTCAGGCAAACTCTGGGTTGACAGATGGTGACTAAAACAAGTCAAGCCAATTTATATTTGTATAGTGCTCTTCACTGAGTGCAGACTCAGAGCACTGTAACAAGTTCACAGGTAAAATATAATTATAAGCTTTGCCAATTATAAAATGCACATAAATAAAAATGCACGTGGGTTTAAAAACACAATTAACAAAGCAAATTTAATCTTAACACAAAAAGGAGAAGTATATGTTAATTTATGATCTGTTGACAACAGATGAGAGGAAAATGTAAAAATTCCAGTCAGCAGCATCCCTGGAGAAAATAAACTATTCCAAGGTCAGTTATAATATTAAATGACATATTTTTGGACACTCATAATTCTGGAGACCTAGACCAACTGGTAGCCCACACCTACTGGGCATTCTGTAGGTACATGAGTGTTGGCAGATTAGCGTTGTTTAAGTCACCCCACTTTTGCCTGAACTGGAAATAACAAGGGTGTAATTTCACTCACCATCACCAACTCACAATTTCACCATTCATTTCAGGATATTGTGTGAGCCCATCTCTCATGAACTGAAATATCTTGCTCCCCTGTGGTCTTAACTGTATTTTATAATGAATGGATGATTCACAGCCTTACGCTCCATGATGTACTGAGTCAGGGTGACAATCTTGCACACACCATCATTAGGACATTTTGTGGAGAGGAACAGTTGTATGGGAGCTGGCTAGATAATGTTTGAGTGTGACAGGAAGCATTGAGGATTGGCTTGACTGATGCAATAAAGGAATTGCCGGTGAGCCTTGAAATGGTTTACGCTTAATCATATTCCAGTGTCAGCAACTTTGCTTGTTTGTCAACATACCCACTTGTCGATGTCTCTCCCGAATGTCCCGGTGTTCTGAATGCCGATATGTATCGCGGTAGTGATGTGCCAGTGCCATGTCCTCCAAGCGGTAGTGTTGTGGAGGTGGGGGTGTGGGGTGTGCCAGGCCATTTGGAGGGTGGGAAGGCATCCCATTGGGTGGAGCATGAGGAGGGACCCCATTGCTTGGGCTGTATCGCTGGCTGGGGCTCACTGTACACGGTCTCTTCGGGAGGTGCTCTGAGTGCAGGGGGTCTCGCTCTGACCCGTTCTCTTTGGTCCTAAGAATAGAAAGCAGAAAGGATCAATTAAAGCAAAAAAGTGATATGGTCTGACATTGGCACATATGACAACTAAAACCAATATTTATTATGGTACAATTAAGGTTTTTACATTTAAATGGCAAAAATAAAAAGATTTAACATTCCCTCTAAAAGCACCATGATATAATGCTTCTATCTGTTTATGCTTATCTGCAGACATCTGCTCTAAATAATGTACATCCTGGATGTCTTCGTACTTTCTCGAGGGTCTGCAATGCCAGAAGCAAATAAAATCCATATGTTTAGAATAGATAGATAGAGACAACTGTGAACAACAGTCCCACTCTATGAAAAGACTAATCAAAATAAAAGTGAATTCAGGAGAACCGGTAGCTAATTTCATGAAACAGAAAAAAGTGCAGTGATTTAGCAGACTTGTAGTAAAGCTGCACTATAGGAAGAAAGCCTTTTGAATATGTTTTCTCTTTAATTTTCAGTCTAGGACATTAGTAACAATAGTAAATAATATGCTTTATTGTGTGTTCATTAACATCATGACTAAGTTCTTCAAATAGTTAACCATGCATGTGGCTATGGCAAACTAAGTGTAGCTAAAAAAGAATAACTCAGAGTATAGTGTGTATTTAACAGTCATTGTATGCCTGTACCTTCTGGCAAGAGCAATTGAAAATCCAAGCAATTCCTTTGTTCAACATCTCAAAGCTATGTGATAAAACCAGAAGACATCACAAATGGTGAAATAGCTTACTGTACAAATAATATGGTTTGGGACATTGCCCACCACACAAGATAGATAGAGAGATAGATATTTTATTAATCCCAAGGGGAAAAAAGATGCTAAATAAAGTAATATTACTTGTTAGATTGACAATAAGTTGGTGAAACTTTTCATTGTTCTGTATATACTTGCCTATCAATATTAGAAATATTATGTGAATACATAAGCAGAGCATTACCTCACGCTAAAAACTGAAAGGCTTTGTCATTATATCTATGCGAAAAGGTGATATAAAATAAAATGTGGTACACTGAGAGGAGAACAATATAAATCATGCACAGAAATAAATTGCTATGGTTTATTGGGCCCATCCTAAAACCACCAAAGAGTTATAGTCAATCTGTGCTATTGTAAGTAAAATTAAAAAGCTGGCGGAATTTCATGCCATATTGCCTAGAGTTATGATTTGGGTAGCAAGGAAGTACAAGATAGTACTGGAACACAAGTGAGTTTGTAGGTGTTTTTTTTATTATGTATTATATTTCTGTACTTTCTTTCCACAATGACCGCATGGTCATTGGTGGATAGTGCTGCAGCAAAAATCAAGCACAAGCGTAGAACACACCCATACTCGCATGGGGCCAGTTTGGAATCAGTAGTCAAACTCACATGCATGCCTTTCGAATGTGGGAAGAAAACAGGGAAAATGTGTGAAATTCCACACAGATAACAACTGAATGCAAGATTTAAACCTGCAACCCTGGATGTGTAAGGTAGCAGCGCTAACCACTGCACCATCAATCTATTCCTTCTAGGTTCTGATCTATTTCTGGCTTGATTTTTCTGAATTTTTGTTTTCATTGGAGCATCATTCCCTCCCATAATTGGAAAATTAAGTTTTCCTCATGCTAAGACCTTGTGAACGTGAAAGCCTTGGGTAGCTGCTCTACTTGTGATTTTGATAGAACTGAGCCACAAAGCCCTATTGGTCAAAACGTGCAATTATCAAATTGGCATGCCTAACTTGGAGGGGTCTCCAGAAATGATACAACAACATCTTCAAAAGGATCCATCAAGCCACAGGGTCCTGATTTTACTGTTCATTTGGGGTTTGCAAGTTCTCATGTCTATATGGATTTTCTGTGGCTTCTCCCAGTTCTTCCTCAAAGGCATCTTTCTAAAATCAGCATTGTAGCTTATTTTATGACTTTGTTGTGGTCTAGGATGAGTGAGTGTAGGTGTGTGCATAAAAGTGCCTTTTGACTGACTGGCATCTCATCCAAGATTGATTTCTGAGTTGTATCTGAAAGCTTTTGGAACAGTTTGTTGATATCTGTGACCTTCAAATAGAAAGCATGCTTTTAGAAAATGGATGGATTAATGTATTTAATATGTAGAGCTGGGTTACCATTTTTCCTCTTCTGATTATATTAAACATCATATTTACATTTTGTTGCCATTATGTGTATTACTGTTTCAATTGCCTTTCTTAATACAGTGTTGAAGGGTTCTTTATGTACTTGACTAAAGTGCATTGTAATCACTATGTACTCAATATGAAAGGGACTATATAAAACGTTTGGCTGTTTTTGCTTGAGATACCTGTCAGGTGTCCTCCTCTTGCCGTGCTCGTTAATTTCCAGCAACATTTCGGAGGAATCCAGTGGAGAGCTGACATTGGCATCCAACAGCAGTTGCTCATGCTGAGCCAAGTACTGAGCTGGGGTTTGCTTTGAAAGCCGGGCACAGTGCAGAAGTTCACGCTGGAGCAGTGGCAGGTTTGCCTGAATTGAATTGAATGGAGAAGACAGAATAAGGGAAAAATAACTCTTAAAGTAAAAGAAAAATACAAAATAAAAAACAAAATATTACTTTTGATATAATAGACATTGACAGCTATTTAATCTGAAAAAAGTCAAGAGCAGTTCTTTAGGTTACAGGGATGCAGTGAAAACTCTCTGTTTATCCAGCTGTTATCACCATGCAAGAAGGAAATGTGCATGGAAGAGTCATGATGAGACAGAGCCCAGACGGCTGCTATTTGTTGTTTAATATGCTCATTCTGTACTTGTTACTGCTTGACACCTTGCCAGTTTCCCATGCGTTAATCATGCATCTCCCAGAAATGGATCTCTATTCTGCTGAAATGTGTTCTGTTTCATAGGGGGCAGCCACCATATTGTGAGCGTGGGTGTGTGTGTTTATGTGTGAGGAGAGAGAGAGAGTCTGCTAGATAGATCGGGAGAGCAGGCAAGCAAGGGAGAAGAGAGAAGGGAAGGGAGGAGGCTGCATCTGCTGAACAAAGCAGTCAGCAGTAACATGTTTAGAAACTTCATCTACCGAAAAGTAATAAAAAAAAAAAAAAACTGAATGGCAATGGGGGATGGAGTGGGTGAGGTAGCAAGCTTTGAAGTTTTACAACATATGTTGTTCTAACAATTTCTGGAGGAACACACTTAATTCACCTTGTTTGGATCTTGTTACCAGTGACCACTTTCAATTGGCCTCACCGGTATATGTCACTTTATATTTTTCTATAATTTACGTGCGGTATCACTTAACTGTTACAGCTATATAAAAATAGAGGTATAGATTTCTGTTTTTCCAAATAGATGATTTGTGGGTAGTTAATAGGAGTGGGCAGAGGCTTCACTCCTATCACACAGGTGGATGATGTGTCTAATAATTGGACTCCTTTCAGCAACGGCTGGCTAGCAATTTTACTTATAGGCAGATGATCCTGAAGAGCACACACACACACATAGAAAAAGCCCTTGGTGTGAGCGGGCATGAACATCTGTTGTGAAATCTTCTTTTCCTGCTGAACACCATCGCTCAGCCTCCCCAAAGATTGCAGGGAGACAGATTTAGAATAAACAGAAGTGTGCCAGTTTTAATGAATTGCAAATGCTGGCCATATGGGCCCCAGCTCGTCATTTTGCTTGCAGACAGCATTGGGATTGGGGGCTGCATTTTTTTTTTCTTGGAACTGTTATCTGAAATGCACATCCTTGTCAGGAATTGATTTTTGTGGAAAAAAGGTGCCATATCTAGGATTCCACCTTCATATTCTGAAATCCGTGACTTGTCTAAAATTTAATGGCTAAAAGAACAACTCAGATAATTATGTACAAAATAAGCAGATACTAAATGGTGATCTGGCACAGAGCAGGTTCCATGGCTCCATCTGTCTCTATATCTGTCTCTCTATCTCTCTTTCTCATTTATTGGCACAGTAAGGAGCTAGTGTTTCTGCTATAGTCTGAGAGCTGGGACTTTCTCACCAACAAAGTGCATTGTAACCCAGAAGAGCAGAATGTCATGGGTCAGCAGGGGTCATTAATTCCTTAAGTGCACTGTTGATTTTCTGGAGCAGACTTGTGCAGAAACTCACAATAAAGTGGAAAAGGTGGACAGCACCCAACAAGCAAGCTTAAAAGATCCACCAGTAGGGCTGAAAAAAATTGCACAGATAAGCAACTTGTGATCTTGCCTTCCTCGCAATGTTCATACATATATGCCACATGCAGATGAGATAGGTTGCACATGGGTTGTACAAAAACAGGCCTTTATATTTGTGGTTACAGAAATGGACTACCACCCTTTGTGATCCTGCAAATGTTATCTATTTCCTGTATTCTAAATGAATAACTACCTTGTGCATTTTCTCCAAACTAAAAATAAGTAACACTAGAAATGCAGTGTGCTTTAAAATTACATTTTCACTGCAGCACTCTACATCAGTGATTCCCAAATGGGATCCTTTTAACCATCCTGACCAATAGTTGCCATTAATGAATCTTACTACGAGTATTTAATTCATGTCTTTTGCACTCTGTTTGCATTGTGAATTTTCTCTGTGTGTTTTACTTCTGAGCAAAATTATACTTACAGTTGTCATAGCTGTAAATGTTCTAAAATCTGTTCACTTTCTTCCATATTAGCTCACTTGCCTTTTATGATTGTGAGCTTATAACTGTGTCTTCTGTCTTTTGTAAAAAGCAAACAATAATAATGTACATTTTAAAAATTTATATTAAAAGGGACAAATACATCATCCTGCAAGCACTGTCCCCTTTACTAAAGTATTTAAAAAGAAATGAAAGATAAGTGATTATTAGGCTGTAATGATTCTGTCTGGTCTGCAACACACCATGGAATTTCCAAAAACTAAAGCAAATTTGGTGGTGAATTTTTGGTACAGCAGTGTGATAGCAGGAAGACGTAATCCTGCTAAATTTATGAATTTACATCTAACGAAACATCTGAGTTGTTGGGGTGTTGGGAGAGTTTGACAGCAATTAAATAAACTGCCTTTAGTTTACATTTAATGAACACTGTCTAAAGGGATTAAAGAAGAACAGAACCTTAGTGCAATTTTCACACACATACATACACACACTCAGTATAGATCACCTATTTATTCTTTTTCTGAACCTGCTCTGTCCATTACAGAATAGTGGGCAGCTCGAGCCTGTGCTAGATACATTAGTAACAAGTCAGGATACAGACTATGTATTGGATGCCACTCCATCTGCAGCCACACTCTTGCATACACCCACACTGAATAACACAGGCCAATATAAAGTTTCCAAATAAATGAATCTTTCAGTATTAGGGAATATGGTATAACACCCACATGGACACAGGGAGCCTTGTACAATGTCCCATAGGCAGTGACAAGGCTGTGATTGAAACCCTAGTCTCTGGAGCGGTGAAGCAGCAGTGAAGCATCACACCACTATAGTGTTTTTTCCTATTCAGCGTACAGACAGGTTAAGTGATTTGCTCAGGCACAATAAATCAAATGTGGGAACTGATCTGCAACCTTGTAAGTTATTTAAGACATCTGCCAAATAAAACATAGCATAATATAAAGTCCCATGCCTTAGCCACTCAGCCACATTACTAGTACTCTATATAGAAAATCAAAATAGTTCTTTGTAGAAAGCTTTTCTGTATATCAAGACTTTAATAGAATGCAGAATGTCTTTCTTGTTCACAAGTATTGCATAAGAGAGCCAACACACATTAAATAAGATTTGGTTTCCACTACATAAATGTTAATTGGAAAGCCATAAACAGAAAATCAAAATTCAAATAAAATGCAAAAGTGTCTGTTTTTATTTATTTTTTAATCAAAGTGTTGTTCGCACCTTGAGGAAAGGGATAACAAAGGGCCGCAGAGGAAAATTGGTGGCCTCCTGTAACTTTGAATGAAACTCTTCAATAGTTAGTGTGGAGTTCTGAGGAGAAAAAAAAAATAGTTGTGATTAGGCTTTTGAGCTTGCTTGAAAAAATAGACCTCATGGATGCCTATTATAAGCCATCTCTAAAGGATAGCTAGCATTAAATGGTATACTTGCCAAATGCTTAAAAATAACAAAAAAACTTAAATAAGTAAACAAAAATAATGACTAGCATAAAGGAATGGTTAAAAAAAAAAAAGAGCGAGACTCACCACTAGGCCTAAGACCAAGCTGCGGACTCGTTCACCAATCTCAGGGGAGATGTCATTGCCGAACTGCTGCAGCGTAGTGAGGAAGCGCTTTAGTTTGCAGAGCTGTCTGGCGCCACAAGCTGGTGGGAGCTGCTGATTGGACAGAGAGGCTGTCGATGACATGGCAGGGCCATTACTGAAACCATTTGGTGTGGAAGGGGCACCATTGAGGGCTGTTGGGGAGTGGCTGCTTCCATTTAGCACTTACAGAAAAAGAGAAAGATGCCTCGGTTACCTTGTTTACTGAAATAATGGAAAAGCATTTATACATCAGCAGTAGCAAATCTGGCTTGTCTTAGGCATTTAGTACAGGATGAGTAGGTGCCCAAATGGGTTATGTTTACCTGTTGTGTTTTTTTGTGTGTTTTTTTTTTTTTAAGTTTTTGACTTCATCAGAACTTTCTCTAGTAATTCTTAACCTTTTTTCAGTCATGGACCCCTTTAAGAATCTGATGAAAGCTATGGAACCCATTCCCCAGAAATATTCAGCATAAACACAACTTTGGGATGTAATGAATATAATGTACTTTATTTGTCGAGATTTGACTGTCTCATATGACATACACAAAGTATTATTAAGCTTTAAAGTAAACATTCTTAAAAAAACACTCCTTTTTTATGCAAAAAGTAATGGCCACTCATTATAATTATGAAATACAATCCCATTGTGTAAATTAAAACAGATCTACATTTTCTACTACCATTACTACTACTACTACTACTACTACTACATCTACTCTAAATCAACAGTACCGGGCTATATAGTGAATATAAATGTTAATTTTTATCTAACCCTCACTGACACCCTGAAACCCATCCCACGGACCTCAGGTTAAGAACCCCTGCTGTAGTGTTTTCTCTCCCATGCTGCTGCATAACTATAAGAGGATCCTGTCCAAAAGGGTGCCAAAAATAGGTCCACCAACTTTTTATTCCAAGAGCAGGTGTGTTACTAAGTTAAACTACAGTATGTCCACATCCTCATGTTCACCAGATGAAAGCTGCAGACTCACTCAATGTAAGCGTACATTCATGTTCAACATGTAATTCCTCTGCTGTACTTAATGATTACAAACTTGCAAACATTATTCCTCAAACAATGGCATTTTCACAAGAAATATATTAGAATCTATTAATTTATTTCAAGAAAATACACATTTTACATCACTAGGTAGCACTGTTATGAGCCTGCATCTAGTTTTACATTGCAAATATATAAGACTAGCCATGTGCGGCCAACTACGTTGCGCGTGTTAAAGTTGTCTGTGAAGGGCTCCCTGTTTAAACGCGGCTGCCAGTCGTGAACTGGGCCCTTCGTCGCACAGCATTATGATTTTTTATAAGGGAAACAAAATTACAAAAGAAAACCCTTGGACATTGATTTGATAGGAACGGCCTACTCGGAATCACTGTCCGAATAGTAATTATGTGGTGGTATAGGAGCATTTCTGCTTCTCTCCTTTCACAGTCCGTCTCATTTTCACGACGCTGTCGTTTCCTCTCACGATCTCTTCTCAACCTTTCTCCAATCTCGCAGGTTGCTTTGTGGCAATCCAAAGAGTAAGGCAATATACACGGAGCAATGGTTATAAAAGGTGGAAACACATAGGTATCCAGGCTCTTTAAAGCATAAATAGGGATCACTTCACTGACATGTGAGCAAGCCATGGTACAACTGTGAGAAGCGCAGCACTCGCCGGCTACAACGTAACAATAATAATTTCCGGAACGTGCTGTTACATTGTCATTCATTTTACCCACTGTCTTTCTTTCATTCATATGTTACGTAGGCACGTACCTTTTATCTTTTGTAATCTCATTCTCTAACCAGGCCTCAGGAGCTAACCAGCATAACACTGTCCACCACCCCTTTCGTTATTCCGGCACATTGTTGACATCTGTGAGTAACAACAACGTACTAAACTGGAAGGTGGTCTATGCATGCGTGGAATTCGCGGACAAACAAAGATCAAGATCCAAATGAAGATTATATATAAAGATTAGTTAATTTAAAGCACAACAATTTGTTTAGTTTGAATGTCTGTGTTTTGAAGTGTGACTGGATTACTACAGTCTTCAGTAGTATAAGCCTGGAGGAGATTCTTAACGCAATGCCTAAGTTTTAGCTGTCTCTCTACTGCCATCTAGTGCTTCTTCTTCTAATTCATTTGCGGACAAACAAAGATCAAGATCCAAATGAAGATTATATATTGAGATTTGTTTCTGTGCTCCTTGCTGAATACTTGCTATTAATAGAGAACCAGAATAATGATTGGTTAAAATGATTTACACATGTTTTCCTACAGTTTTTCATTTTGTAAGAAAGACTGAGTACAGTATAACTGAATTTGAAAAAATCTATGCTAGTGAACCATCCTTTAATTAAAGGACACTTAGCATGTGACTAATCATATGTGGTCCACTTATAGCGCGGAGAGCAGGTAATAAATAGCAAGGCTTAACATATATATATATACAGTATATATATATATATATATATATATATATATATATATATATATATATATATATATATATATATATATATATATATAGGGAAGATTCCAGACTGTAGGAATATAACTCAAGGAAATTCCCTTAGTCTTTAGTATAACCAGCAGACACAATGAAATAACTAACCATATCGTCAGACTACTTTAATAATAAAAAGTGTGGCTCAGTGGACAGGAGCATACTGTACATATACCAGAATATATCTGAATCTAGATGAAATATTCTGGGTGCAGCATATACATTTGTACCACATGTCCTTTGTATTATGTTATATATATTTAAAATATATAAATATAATAAATATTTATAATAAATATAAATAAGATATTTTTTTTTTGCTCATGGTGCATCTGTAAAGCATGATATGCTTATAACTCATGCACAGTTTCTTAAATCAAGCTGGTGAAAACTGAAGCTCTCAAACAAATATGACACTTAAAAACACATTCCTTCACAAAAAAGGGATTGTCTGTGCAAACAATGTGATGTAGTCAAAGATAAAGCAGAGCACAAAACACACACACATGAAAATCCTGCCAAAATTACTCTGTCTCAAACAAATTAAATGCAAAAGAAAAAAAAATGCAGCCATAGGACACAAATTAGGAGGTTTGTATGACCCAGCCTGACCTGATATGCAGTGCAGGATGCCAGTTGATTTCTGTGGGCAGGAGTCAGCGGTCAATGAATAATATACAGGACTGAACTGAAATCAGTTTTTCTTTTATCTCTTTATACATTTACAGAAAAATGTAACCCAGGTAACCATAATATTGATTTTCATTAGGCTTTAGTTTTAGACATTTATTGTCAAGCCAGCAGCCACCTCACATGCAGACTGTCTGCCAACTCTGTGTTGTCTGAGGTAGCTAAATGAGTATTGTTGACTTTTAACTGTGACTTTAAAGCAATTATAATGACAGGAAAATTATAAATATGGTACTCTGTAACACCATAATAAATGTTTACAAGTGCTTGATAAAGAAATGCAAGGTAACTTGCCTCACATGTGTCACTAACTGTAGAAACTCTTTCGTTAAAAATGTGTTTGTATATGTAAAATTGTTTGTTTTATTTACATTCCTTCTAAAATCTAGCTATGTACGGTATCTACTGTAAATACACAGGCCCATTATGCTGAGGTGTTCATCAGGAATTTGGAAGACCTTGGCTTTGACAATTGGAGTTTCAGGGAAAAAGTTTAGAAAGTACTGGCCCAGAGAGAAAAGAAAATGGGCCAGGCTACATAAATGACCCATATGAATTGCATTAGGTCAGTGAAAGTTGATGTGGAGGCCTAGACTAGAAAATACGATAAACACCAAATAACAGAAATGTTGTTCATTAAGTTAAAACATAAGCGCTTTTCAATAATACAGTGAATAAGATGACTGCAATGACTTCACATTACAGAAGACTTAATAGGTTAATGTAAGTACAGTAAATTAAAAATTACCACAAACAGCAGAACCAGTGAAAAATGGAGCAAGAAGATTGAAAATTAATGTATTAAGAAAAATTACTAAGTGCTATAATTTAAAATGAAAGGTATACTATTATATTTGCAGCTATAATGCTCCTCTATATACTGTACCAATCGCTCGATTGGAAAAAGCAGTTGCACAAAATGGATGAATTCGGAAGGAAGGATGGGTGGATATATAGAATTCCATACACTAAAAAGAGATGCAATAGTCTTTCATTAAGAACAAAGCAAATAACTGTTGACAAGAACATTAAGAAGCTTCCAATGAAAAATACATGTACCCAGTGCTTCTGAGAAATGCTCCGTTTCCCTATAATAAATAGTTTTAGTCTGTCAACTGGCATAATTTGGATATTGATCACCCCAATTCAAGTAAATTTGAGTTCCCTTTCAGACTCAGTTTTGAAGATTGGAGCACCCCTCTCTTATAATGTCTGTCTGTTTATAGTCAAAGAAACACTCACATGAGGCAAAGACCTTTTGTTTGTCTGCAAAATGTTTTGTTCAGACTTTGCTAAGATAACGGTAGATTTCATGGGAGGTCCTTATGATTTTTCAACCTAAAATACTCTAAATTATGATGATCTGGTGGTTCATAGGTATGACTAATGTCTAGTAGATCAATGGATTTGAATCTCATGCCTGTGAATTTCTTTGAATTTACATAGCTTCCTCATGTCTGCATGGGTTTTTCTCTGGATATTCTGGTTACTGTGGTTTTCCAGTTATATTGCAAAGACATGTCCACTAGGCTGTTTGAAGATTCCAAATCGGGCTGTTGTTTGTAAATTAATTTACACCATTCAGGTTTACTTCTTTCCATGTGCCTAATTCTGCCTGAGACCCTGAATTTTATTATTTGAAAATGATATACACATTATCTAATGATGGTTTGATATTTTGATATTTATAAGTGGCACTGTGAACAACAGGGCGGCACGGTGGCACAGTGGTAGCACTGCTGCCTTGTAGTAAGGAGACCTGGGTTCCCTTCCCGGGTCCTCCCTGTGTGGAGTTTGCATGTTCTCCCCGTGTCTGCGTGGGTTTCTTCCGGGTGCTCTGGTTTCCTCCCACGGTCCAAAGACATGCAGGTTAGGTGCATTGGTGATTCTAAATTGTCCCTAGTTTGTGCTTGGTGTGTGTGTGTGTTTGTGCCCTGCGGTGGGATTTGTTCCAGCCTTGCACCCTATGCTGGATGGGACTGGCTCCAGCAGACCCCCGTGACCCTGTGTTAGGATATAGCAGGTTGGAAAATGACTTGACTGACTTACCCAACAAAATAATATAATAATTTAGGGTATAATTATTTTTCGTGCTACAATATAGATATATCACTGTTTAGCTATTATTGTATTTTGAACATGTTTTTTTTAAGATGAGAGCTCACAGTTTCAAAATGACCTAATCATAACAGGCTGTGTATGGTATTAAGTGGAAAATGATTTCTTTAAATAACTGAAACTACTTCTTAAGCCCTTTACTGGATGGTGATGGCCTAATCCATTCTGGGGCAAAAGGTGCTACACTGTCTTCTCACTGGTTTGTAGTTAATTGACTAGTTTAAACTGACCTGGTATGAGAGAATGTGGCCATGTTTTGTGTGCCTGGTAATGGTCTGGCATACCATCCTAGGTTAGTTGTTGGCTTATGCATGCATGTTTCATCTAACTGTCAGGCTGTGAATGGAGTAAGCATTAGATTAGTTTTGTCAAATTGCAGTTTACAGTGAGAACAACACCAAAGTCAGCAAAGTAAACAAAATATATGGACTATCCTGAGAACACATGGGTACCTCCTCTTTTTGAAGTGCATGAGAAATTTCAGGATGAGTGAGCAGATAACTCTTTAATTTTTACTTCTGCACTTTAGAACATATTTGGACTAATGACAATACTGTATGTTATGATCATACAATCACTCAAGACAAAAATATCCAGATATAACTTGTTGTGAACTGTATGGTCTGGAACATGGTATAAGTTAGTTACTGTATAACAATATCACAATGCACAATGCACCAATTGTAGGAAATTTTACTAGCATGTTATAAGTTGTTTGCACATGAAGATTTAAAAATTAATTGGCTGATAGCTGTCATAGTGACTGCTAAATGTTGCATTTCTGCACAGAAGCCATTGAGTAGCTGGATATTTTATATTGCTTTTAATAATAAATAATAATAAATTTTATTTATATTGCACTTTATATTTTAGCAATCCCAAAGTGCTACAGAGTAAAAATAGAATAATAAAATAAAAAAAAAAGAACAGAAGAGTCTATAAAATACTTTAACAAAATGACTTTCTAAAAAGATGAGTTTTTAGGTTTCGCTTAAAGGCCTCAGTCGACTGTGGGGCTCTCAGGTAATCAGGGAGGGCATTCCACAGCCTCGGCGCCACCGATGAAAACGCCCTGTCACCCATGCTGCTGAGCTTAGTTCTGGGGACTTGAAGAGTGTTAGTGAGTACAGAGCGGAGGGAACGTAAGGAGTTATGGGGGGTAAGGAGTTCCTGTAGATAAAGAGGGGCATGTCCATAAATGCACTGATGGGTAAGAAGGGAGACCTTGTACTCTATTCTGAATGAAACAGGGAGCCAGTGAAGGGTTTTCAGGATTGGGGTGATGTGATCATACTTTCGCACCCTCATCAGGATCCTGGCAGCGCTGTTCTGAATATACTGGAGTCTCTGGATACTCTTGCCAGGAATCCCAATGAGGAGTGCATTACAGTAATCCAGCCTGGAAGAGACAAAGGCATGGACGAGCTTCTCTGCATCTGCCAGGGTGAGTAATGGGCGGAGTTTGGCGATGTTCTTGAGATGGTAAAAAGATGACTTACAGAGATATTTGATGTGGGTGTCAAAAGTAAGTTGGGAGTCCATTCTAACACCCAAATTAGTAACAGATGTGGAAAGAGGAATATTTTGGCCAGAGAAAGTAATACTGGTGATGGTAGAAGAGCGAAGATGATGTGATGTACCAACTAAGATGGCTTCTGTTTTGGATCTGTTCAACTGAAGAAAATTGAGCCTCATCCAAGCCTCTATCTCCTCCAGGCAGGTAGACAATGTAGATGTTGGCAGAGGAGCAGTAGAGGAGGTGGGAGTAGTCCTGAGGTAAAGCTGAGTGTCATCGGCATAGCAATGGAACGATAAACCATGTCTGCCAATGACAGTTCCAAGGGGGAGCATGTAGATAGTAAAAAGGATAGGGCCCAGCACAGAGCCCTGTGGAACACCACAGGCGACGTTGTGGGTGTGGGACTTTGCGCTGCCAAGGGCGACATGCTCAGTTCTGCCAGTCAGGTATGATGTAAACCAATTTAGAACAATTCCTGAGAGTCCAATAGTGTATTGCAGGCGGTGAAGAAGGATGTTATGGTCTATTGTGTCAAAAGCAGCTGTCAGGTCAAGGAGGATAAGTAGTGAAGGTGAACCAGTATCTGCCGTCATCAGAAGATCATTGGTGACCCTGACCAGGGCTGTTTCAGTGCTATGGCCAGGGCGAAAACCAGACTGAAACTTTTCAAACAGATTGTTCAGTTTGAGATGATCGTGAAGTTGTGCTGCAACTATTTTTTCCAGGACTTTGGAGAGAAATGGAAGATTGGAGATGGGCCTATAATTGGAGAGAACTTCAGGATCCAAGGTGGATTTTTTCAGTAGAGGTCTGATGACAGCAGTTTTTAGTGCAGAAGGAATATGGCCAGCCAGGAGGGACTGATTTATTATCCTGGTGATAAGTGGAGAGATGGCAGAAATGTTGGCCCTCAGCAAGGGTGAGGGGAAAGGGTCCAGGGAACTAGTAGACGGTTTCATTTTCCTGATGACATCCTCCACCTCTTCCCGTGTGGCAACAGAGAAAGAGCAAAGAGGATGGATGTACTATACTATATGTTGAAGATTTCACAATATATTAAATAATTTAGGCTACTCATATACACTATTCATTCTTATTTTTACTAATCTGTTAACAAGAAAACAGACTCAAATATGAGCCTACAAACTGTGTATATGAAATGGAGTGATCAAAAATCAATATGAGTCAAACTTATGCAAAAATTGGACAAAATATTTGGTTTTAAATTTTAATGAGTACATGCTAAAGGATGATCTTAAACTTTGTTTCTCTAAAATATGACTGGAGGATGTGAGGTGCAGGAAACTGGGCCAAGTCTGTATGTTAAAGGAGAAGCATGAAAAGATGAGGCCACCTAAACACAGGACAGTGAATAAAACAAATACCTCTGATACAAAGAGAAGCAATTCTCCTCACCTCAGATACTGTTTTTATGATAGTTAAGAATGCTACCTATACAGAAGAGCCAGCTGGCAATTTCAATCTAGCCCAAGCCTTTCCACATCCCACCCATTACTACAGTCCATTATTAACAAAATATGGGCTAAAAAAATAAACAAATATTAATCTGAAATCTCTCACAGTGACAGCAACTGCACCCCTTTACTGACAAATAAACAATTGATCAGAAAAAAAGATGTCAGAGATCATGTCAAGGGCAGGAAATGGGGCAGACGAAAGCAGTATGGCACAGATGTGATGCATTAATGAATAATGAAGTCAGCAGAAGCAGAGTGCTAATAATGCCAGGGAGAGTGCGGAGAGCAAGGAAATAAAAACAAACATTGAGTGGCATTTTCAATTCACCTTGTGTTCAATGTGTAAATGAGGATTTCAGGTACGTTTTTCTCATTGTTTAACACATTATATTATCTTTGTTTTTTAAAACTCTAGAACAGTCCTTAACAAGATGTTCATAGTAATATTTATAGTAATTAATGATTCAAATTAAAATAAATCTATATACTGTTCAAGATATACACACTTTCATTATGACACAGTGTGGCAGAGCTGCACATAATGCAGTTATAATTGTCAACTTTCAAATGTGTAGTCTTTATATGATGAGCTAAGGAAAGACAAAATTACTTTTCTTGACTTAATATTGAGAATATTTTTGACATACTTGTGGTAGGTGTGAAAGAGGTGTTACGATTCGTTGCCTGTGTGACAGCTGGGGGAGGTGGCGGCATGGTGGGTGGAGTTGACCTGGGCTGGGCTTTGACATCAGCAGGTGAATCTGGCATCGTTCCAACCTGTGCTTTGCTATCTGAAAGACAAAAGGGTACAAAGAAAATTTTAATTGATTAATCCAGGTAATATTTTATCTTTATATCATACAAAGTATAATCTTGTGAACTATTAAGTCTAAGATTGAAATAAATAAATTCATAAAAAAGATCTTATAGCTGAACTGCAGAAGTTTACAATGCTATTAAAAATGATTTGCTCCAGTATTCATCAATTCATGTATCATGTTTTTCAGGTTTACTTATTACTATGTTTATGTGGTGGCCAAAGCCCTGAATTTTTTTTTATGGATAATGCTTAAGATACAAGAATAAATGTTTGGGGTCAAGAGCTTTTATAATGTGATACCATTTACAGGGGGTCCTCGGGTTACAATGTCTCGACGTGACGTTTCGAGTTTACAACGCTCACTCCCATAAAAACTTAAAAATAATTGAGACGTGAGAAGGAATAAAGGTAAGGATTTTTTTACACTCATTTTTTCTGTTACTACAGTACAGTATATTTATGTCCTTTTCCTTTTTCTGTGGCTTAGTTGTGTTTTTATGTTCTAGATTATGATTTTGCAAATGCGTTAGGATAGGTAAGTGACTTAGGCTAGGGTGTGTTTCGACTTACACCAAAATTCGGGTTACATCACTGTTGTAGGAACGGAACTGTGTTGTAACCCGAGAACCCCCTGTATATGGAAATTGATCTTACTCTTCCTGCACTGGGCCAAAAGCAGAATTCAACATTATATTATTTTTGGCAGAACCAAAGTGGGCTGCACACTGCTTATTGTTTATTTGTTCTCCATCCATCCATCCATTGTCTCCCGCTTATCCGAGGTCGGGTCGCGGGGGCAACAGCTTGAGCAGAGATGCCCAGACTTCCCTCTCCCCGGCCACTTCTTCTAGCTTTTCCGGGAGAATCCCAGGGCGTTCCCAGGCCAGCCGAGAGACATAGTCCCTCCAGCGTGTCCTGGGTCTTCCCCGGGGCCTCCTCCCGGTTAGACGTGCCCGGTACACCTCACCAGGGAGGCGTCCAGGAGGCATCCTGATCAGATGCCCGAGCCACCTCATCTGACTCCTCTCGATGCGGAGGAGCAGCGGCTCTACTCTGAGCCCCTCCCGGATGACTGAGCTTCTCACCCTATCTTTAAGGGAAAGCCCAGACACCCTGCGGAGGAAACTCATTTCAGCCGCTTGTATTTGCAATCTCGTTCTTTCGGTCACTACCCATAGCTCATGACCATAGGTGAGGGTAGGAACATAGATCGACTGGTAAATTGAGAGCTTCGCCTTGCGGCTCAGCTCCTTTTTCACCACGACAGACCGATGCAGCGCCCGCATTACTGCGGATGCCGCACCGATCCGCCTGTCGATCTCACGCTCCATTCTTCCCTCACTCGTGAACAAGACCCCGAGATACTTAAACTCCTCCACTTGGGGCAGGATCTCGCTACCAACCCTGAGAGGGCACTCCACCCTTTTCCGGGTGTTTTGTTCTCTATTTGTTTATTTATTTCTATTTCTCTATTCTCTCTATTTGTTCTCTAATTTTGTATTTAATTAACCAGTTAAACATCACATTAGATATTTACACTTTTTATTACAAAGTGCTTTAGTTCAAGTTCAAACCATTTCCAGCTACTGAATTAGCTATAGGTAAAACAAATGAAAGCCAGCAGTGAATTTAAAAATACCATTCACATAATGTAATGGAGAGCACTGGATTGGAAGGATCTTCATGGAGAGTCTTCCAGAAAATGAATGATACAAACTGTAATGTGTGTTCAATTAGCTTAATCTAGCAAGGCCTTGAAATCATGAGAAGGTTGGCATCAATTGGTATATAGCTTTAAGTTGTATTAAGCAGTCTAGTTAAGCATCTCTGAATTACCAATTTGTGGGAATGCACATGGATAGGGAAAAAAGAACAGGAGTATCATGTAGCAATTTAAACTGAATTGTAGTAGATTTAACAGTTAAAGTAACTTTAAAATGCTCAGTGTTCCAGTTCAAGATTTGCCCTTTTGAAATTCTAAGACTCAGACTAACAAAGAATATTTATTATTTTGAAAGTTCAAAATTGGAGATACATGTCAAAAGTTTCAACATAAAGTACAAGAAAAGACCTTTATAAAAGGAGAAAGTGAGAATCGGTATTCTTACATGGCTGCAGTAATGCTTTGTCAGTTTTGCAGTAAACTGAAAAAGGTTATTTGAATTGCATAACCTTCAGAACACCATTACCAAAGCAAGTACATGGAATTCTTTACATGGAATGGGATATATTAGGGGAGACACTCACCAAAACAAACAGCAATGAAGCCCTACAAAATCCATCCAATGTCTAATCTTAACATCTACTATACAATAAATTATGTTTTGCCATACAATATTAGTATGGTGTGTAAAGTAAATTGCTGACAAGGCAATGACATAGAAAATCTAAAAAGTAATAGAAAAAAACAGCTAAAAAAAAGTAAGTGTAAGTCACAAAACTGAAGCTTGGGATAGACTGCTGACAGCCAGGCAGGTACAGTAAAGGCAAAGAGGAAAATGACAAGGTAAATGGATACTGGTGCACTTGGAAATGACCAGGAACACCTGCTCACTAGTTCAGCTGCTGATCACTTTGCTTCTCTCACTCTTGCCATTATGACAAAAGTTTGATGGCCGCTGACAAGTGCAGCAAAGATCTGCTGCTGTCCATCACTGACCAGATCACTTCCATGAACCCTCTTCTCTAGCCCTGAGTAGGGAACCAAACAAGGCAAGCTTTCCTAGCCAGGGTATGCGCTACAGTCAGGTGTCACTGCCTTTCTAGGACCCAGAAGGACTGAGTGTCCTGCGACAGTTGAAGAGGTGAGTATGAGAGGGCACAGTTGAAAGACAGTGACCAAATTCCAGGAAGAAAGCCAGGCACTGAGTGGGGCCACACATAACATCAGGAAAAACAGATGAAGGCAAATAGTAATGAACCATGAGTCTGGTTTTATGGCCTTTCTGATACACTATGAAAGAGTTAAAACAGAAAAGTGTGAGTGGATGGTGCCGGCCAGACAGAGAAGTGAATCTGGAATGGGCTCCCCTGTCTCCAGGCACCTACATAAACATCAATATGAGGACGGTGATGGGTTTCACAGGGCCATGCAGATAGGTTTACACTATGTCTGACCTTGCTGGATAAGTCAATCCCTCGGCACTAACGCTAGGGGCTGCAAAATCAATTATACAAAGTGGTGAGCCTACCCGTCCAGGCTCCCAGACACTGCTTCACTTATAAAGCTCAGTGGAAACCTAGAGGAAAAAAGATTGTGTTGGTGGAAAGCAGCCACAAAATCCATCATGTTTACTATAGCAATAGCCATGAGACACAAGGGACACCTAAACGGCAGGGCAGCTAATAAATCTCTACAGCAAATTTGCTTTACAATGTTCACACAAGGCTTCTGATACTCATTTAGCATGTTGCCAGGGTTATCACAACACCTGCCCTCCCCTTACTGCACTGCCTTTATTAAATGGCAGCAAATGTAAAGGGCAGGACTAAAGAAATATAAGGCAGTTCAATTTCAGTAACATTCAACAAAGACAGATACAAAAATAAGTGAGGGACACTTGTGCCAAACCACAAATAGACCAGCAATTAGCACCTGGCATGAAAGAGCAGCAGCTGCACCAGCTACTGTGCTGGAAGGGGTTAACCAACTAGAGTGACTGTGATCAACGGAGCAGAAGAGTGCAATCCCAGCTGAGAAGTATAACATAACTGTATGTATGTCACCTTGGCCCCTTATTCAGTCATGTCTGAAAAGGTTAGTGTCTGGACCGGTGGAGGCATACCAGACAACTGTGCTGCTCACCAAGAGCCAATGAAAAGACAGAGCAGCCTTCGTGGCCAGAACCTGGACTTGCACTACCCAGTAAAGATACTATGAGACAGATTTGGTTATTCAAAGCATAATTTTTTAGTGGATGTTAAAGTCAGCCATTTGCAATCTCACAATTTTAAAATTGTTGGCTGTTATGTAAAAAAAAATTGTGGAAGGATATGATGCATGGAAGATACGGTAATGCAAAGAACACTTTAATAGTAAGATGATTTCTTGCAGCAGCATTCAAGAAAAATAAAGTTTTCCACACAAAGTAGTGCAATGCTTTGGTGAAATACATCAAAAAGTCTTTCTTCCTCCTTTTAAATTTGCTGAAATTGTTATCTTAGAAATTACTACTCGCATTAAGCTGGAGTTCAACATGAAAAGGCTAAGACACTACCTGTACTAATATTCTGCAGCTATCATATCAAACTAGGTACAAACAATTTTTTTTAATGATGTATAATTTGAGAAATATTACAGCCCATAAAGTTCTAAGAATGCACACAATGTTCAAGTTTGCATACTAGGCAGACTACTATATGAATTGTTTCAACTGATTTCATAAACCTGTTTGCTTTGTGCAAATTGATTTGCCACTAGTGGACATTACACACACCCCAAACCCCAGACACAACTATGCTATACACAGTCCCAGGTTCAAGTAAGACTTTTGTTCTTTGTTTTTTCTCATTTCACCAGCTTCTTTACTTCAGTATTACACGATGCAGTATCATCCATTATCTTTCTTCTCTTTCTTCATCTCCACTGCAAGCAAGCTTTGTCTCACTCTACTCCTGACTATGAATTGTTCAGCTGAGTAAGACAAGCTTCTGTGGAAGTATTTCCAGTACATCACTGGTACACCTTGGAGGCACTTCCAGGTCAGAAGAAGACAATATGGAAACTGCCCCCGTAGCTCCTTCTAGTGGCCCAAGAGGTCCCCAACAGGGCTGCCTACTCAAGCTACAACTGCCATGCAGCTCTGCGTGAAACCAGACTCGAGCAGCTCCAGCAGAATACTACCATCCAGCCTAGTAATGTAATATATTAACCCAACAGGTAGCCGCCCACTGCCCATGTATTGTACTGGCATGCTGGCTGGGATAGGTACCAACAACCAGGTCTCCTGTCCATCCATGAATTCCTTCACAATGTGTAGCTGGCCTATCTCAACAGCACAAGCTATGAGACTGGAGCTATTCCTGGACAAAATGCCAGTCAATCACAGAGCATACTTACTCTGGGTACCTAGACTGTGGCACCTAGAGAAAATCTGGACCATTGAAGCCAGGCCCTTAAAGTGGTAAGGCAGTTGTACTGAATAATGGGTAGGAAGTAGATCTGAACAACTCCACTGTTTTTCTACCAAATTACGTATTACTTTGCTTTATTTATTTTTTTTCCATAAATGGCACACAAACTTATGATCACTGTTGTGCTACCAAATTATTTATTATATTGCTTTGTTAATTTATTTTTCATAAATGGCACACAAACCTATGACCATTTTGACAAATAAATAAAGTAATATCTCACAGCTTTGGATTTTTTCTTCATAGAAAGTAGTCACATCAGCAACTAAATGGGAATATCAGAAATAGCTATGCATTTAGTTAACCATAGAGAATCATTTTATATACAGTTGTCTTTTCCCAGTGAATACTCATTCTAGATATAGTTTATGAAGTTTTGAATATGTATGGCAGAAAGTAATAAACCTTTAACTTTGTATCCAGAATAATACAAGTCATCTGAATA
The DNA here is from genome assembly GCF_900747795.2 of Erpetoichthys calabaricus. Lineage (NCBI taxonomy): Eukaryota > Metazoa > Chordata > Cladistia > Polypteriformes > Polypteridae > Erpetoichthys > Erpetoichthys calabaricus. The sequence goes on from NC_041402.2 coordinate 74,048,364, forward strand.
TTGGTGGGAGTGAATGATATGTCAGTTATAAAAGGAACAACAAACAATTTCATTCATTCTTCTAATCTAAAAAAAATCTGATACATTTTCTTTTTTTCTGCCCTGCTCCTTGACAATGTCAGATCATCCCTCTTGTCATGAATGCAGGAGAGGGTGTCTGGGGGGTATTTTTAAACAGGTTTCAATGCTAAGTGACAGCTGAGAGCCCCAGTGGGTTTGAGGATTACAGTCTGCAGCCATCATTAGCAATGGGACAGCCGCTGCGAAGCTGAGAGTTCAAATACAAGCACTGATCCTGTTTGTATTGTAAACACATGCTCCTTTTACCACCTGCTTTAATACAACATACTTCAATGAATAAATGCACAAGCCATTTAATCACTGAGCAAAACAAGAAAAAACGTTGTTACTAATAACATTGCTGGTGAGGTGTTTTAAGACTCTTAAGTAAAATGTTAGCCATCAGTGGCCTGAAAAGTCATCTGAGTGTCCAAAAGTAAAGATAACTGCCTTTCCATCCCTTTGCAAAATAAATTGATAAAATGAGAGCGAACTACTTGAAGCAATACAGAAAAGTCTGACATAATACCTAAACATATTTTCTGTTTCTCTTATTCTTTTCAACACCTACTGTGCTGTTTCACAATACAGCAGATTGTCAGATTTATGCCATACACGATTTCTTGTCTCTTGGTTTACACCTCAGGCTCCCTTTCACTAAATTCTCTATTATAGCACCTTATGTGTGCCCCTTGTGAAACAAAACAGTCACTGTCCTTCTGGTTTAGAGGCCAGTGTTGAGAAAACAAGCCAGAAACAGAAACAGGACCCAAACTCTATGGCGTCTGTGCCAGGGCAAGGATTACAGACAGCTGCTTAATCTGACCAGCTAAAGGACAGGGCAGGACACGGCAATGGATTTCACTTTAATACATTAGAAAGTATGCAGTCTCCACCATCTGCGACCATCTGCGCTCTCCTCATTGCTGAAGGACAGAGTTTAGTCTCAGGAAGATGAAAATTGATGCGTATTAAACACAGCTGAGGCACTTTCCCAGGCCAGGCACACTTTTCACAGGAGCCTAAGTATAAATTTCAAATTTATGTTGATATAGCGATCAATATAGAACATGGCACATGATGCAATGTTAACACTTAGTCCTCTTGTAATATATACATATTTTTAAATTTGGGAATCCTTTAAAATGTTGGTCATTATACAAAAAACCTCAGTTTGAACAATGAAGGTTCAAGAGTAAATGCAAAACCAATCTGTGATCAGTATGACCTGGCAAGTCCTGTTGCCATTTTTTTGCATTTCCAGTATCTCTCCTCCAAATCCAGCACACACAACATGGAGGCAGATGTTATGTAGATAGTCATCATTATGGCCTACACACTCAAAAGATATTTGCTATAGACATCAATAAAGCTTTATTCTGTTTAGTGTCTTCCATTGCCAATGCTGTCGGAGCTTTGATTTTTTTTTAATTTTAAAAGAATAAATGTTATAAATCTTTCTGGGATGGACATGTTTTAAAATGTTCAAGGGTGTGTGCAACGTTTCTCTCATGCTTATTTAAAGTGAATACATGATGCAGTCTTAAGTGTTTGCTTTCCACGGGCAGACAACCATACGTTCCCCTGTATGCATACACACACAGACAACAAGTCTGGTTTCTCTACCTCCCTTCATCTTGCAGAGTAATTCCTTCCCTGTCTCTCGGAATGCTGTTGTTTTTAATTTCTCCCAGCTGCCCTGGCCCTGTGCCCGACTGCCTGACCACATCTGCTTTCCATCAGACGAGACAAGGAGTCCACACAAATACAGTACACACATCAAAACGCCAGGAAAGGATTTTCTGCCTGGCCTGTTGGACTTGCTGATTTTCCCTATTTTTGTTTCCAGACAACATAATGACATTCACTGGACCCAATACAATTGCAGGGAAACCAATAGCTGATCATTTTTGCTAGTGAGAAATGTCTTAGATAGGACAAGACCTAAATCCCTTACCAGCTTTCTAGACCTCTTCACAATTGTCATGAATAAAATGAAAGAATTAATTTCTGAAGTATTTGTTTCATTTCATCTTTGACTTCTGCTGTAAGTTGTAATATGTCCATCTGTCCATGTTCTGAAATTCCTTAATCCATTAAGCAGCCTAAAACAATTATCACCTATCACAGCTTCATTGAGCACAAGTCAGGGGCAATCCCTGAACAAAACATTAGTCCATACCAAGTCATACTTAGGAATACACCCAAATGCAGTTATATTGTATCACTTTAGATTCACCTAAGATGCACATCTGTGATCTTTCTCTTCTTTTGGCTGACCCGTTAAGGGTCGCCACAGCAGGTCATCTTTTTCCATATCTTCCTGTCCTCTGCATATTGCTCCGTTACACCCACCACCTTCATGTCCTCTCTCCCACATCCATAAACCTTCTCTTAGGCCTTCCTCTTTTCTTCTTACCTGGCAGCTTCATCCTTAACATCCTTCTCCCAATATACCCAGCATCTCTCCTCTGCACATGTCCAAACCAATGCAATCTTGCCTTTCTGTCTTTGTCTCCCAACCATTCAACCTGAGCTGACCCTCTAATGTACTTGTTTCTAATCCTGTCCATCCTCGTCATACCTGAAGAAAATCTTAACATCATTAACTCTGCTACCACCACCTCTGTCTTCTGTTTTTTGGTCAGTGCCACTGTCTCCAGCCTATATAACACACCTGGTCTCACTACCTTTTTGTAGACCTTCCTTTTCACTCTTGCTGTTACCCATCTGTCACAAAAAACTCCTGATACTATTCTCCACCCACTCCACCCTGCCTGCACTCTCTTCTTTACCTCTCTTCCACACTCCCTGTTACTCTGTACTGTTGATCCCAAGAATTTGAACTCACCTACCTTTGCCAACTCTACTCCCTGCATCCTCACCATTTCTCTGACCTTCCTCTCACACACATGTATTCTGTCTTGTTCCTACTGACCTTTATTCCTCTCCTCTCTGTAGCATATGTCCACCTCTCCAGGGTCTCCTCAACCTGCTCCCTATTCTCATTACAGCTCACAATGTCATCCACAAACATCATAGTCCACAGGGACTCTGGTCTAAACTTGTCTGTCAACCTATCCATTACCATTGCAAATGAGAAAGGGCTTAGAGCTGATCCCTGATGTAATCCCACCTCTACCTTGAATGCATCCATACCTCCTACCACAGACCTCACTATTGTCTCACTTCCCTCATACATATCCCTTACCACTCTTACATACTTCTCTGCCACTCCCAACTTCCATAACTCCTCTCTAGGCACAATGTCATATTCTTTCACTTAGTCCACAAAGACACAGTGCAACTCCTTTTGGCCTTCTCTATACTTGTCCATCAACACCCTCAGAGTAAACATTGCATCTGTTATGCTCTTTCCCAGCATGAAACCATACTGTTGCTCGCTAACCATCACCTCACTATGTAACCTAGCTCCCATTACTCTTTCCCATAACTTCATGCTGTGGCTCATCAATTTTATCCCTCTGTAATTACTACCGTTCAACACATCCCCCTTATTCTTAAAAAACAGTACCAGTACACTTTTTCTACACTCCTCAGGTATCCTCTCACTTCTCAAGTTTGTTTTCAACAATCTGGTTAAAAACTCCACTGCCATCTCTCCTAAACATCTTCGTGCTTTCCCAGGTATGTCATCTGGACCAAAAGCCTTTCCATTCTTTATCCTCTTCATAGCTGTCCTTATTTGCTCCTTGCTAATCTATTGCACTTCCTGATTCTCTATCACCCCATCATCCAGTCTTCTCTCTCTCTCTCTCATTTTCGTCATTCATCAGCCTCTCAAAGTACTCTTTCCATCCGCTCAACACACTCTTCTTGCTTGTGAGTGCGTTTCCATCTTTATCCTTTATTACCCTAACCTGCTGCATATCTTTCCCATCTTGGTCCCTCTGTCTAGCCAGTCGGTACAGGTCCTTTTTTCTCTCCTTAGTGTCCAAGCTCTCATACAACTTATCATACGCCTTTTCTTTAGCCTTCACCACCTCTTTCTTCACCTTATGTCTTATTTCTTTGTAGTCCTGTTTACTTTCTGCATCTGTCTGACGATCCCATTTCTTCTTTGACAACCTCTTCCTCTGTATACTTTGTTGTACTTCCCCATTCCACCACCAGGTTTCCTTATCCTCCTTTTTCTGCATCCTTCTAGCTGTCACGCTTACTACTTCTGTTATTGTTGCCCAGTTATCTGGTAACTCTTCACTGCCACCCAGTGCCTGTCTTACCTCAACCTTGTAGTCTTCCTTTTTCAACTTCCACCATTTGTTCCTTGGCTCTATCCTCACTCTCCTCCTCTTCTTAATTTCCAGTGTCATCCTACAGATCACCATCCTATGCTGCCTAACTATGCTTTCTCCTGCCACCACTTTGTAGTCTCCGGTCTCCTTCAGACTGACCCTCCTGCATCGGATATAATCTACCTGCGTGCATCTTCCTCCACTCTTCTATGTCCTCTTGTGTTCCTATCTCTTCTTAAAATACATATTCACAACAGCCATGTCCATCCTTTTCACAAAATCCACTACCATCTGACCTTCTGCATTCTATTCTTTGACACCATACCTACCCATCACCTCCTCATCTCCTCTGTTCCCTTCACTAACATGTCCAATAAAATCCACTCCAATTACCACTTTCTCTCTCTTGGGTACACTCTCTACCACTTTATCCAAATCACTCCAGAAATCTTCCTTTTCACCCATCTCACACCCAACATGCGGGGCATATGCACTAACAACATTCATTATCATACCTTCAATTTCCAGCTTCATAATCATCTCTCTGACTGGCACTTTTTCACCTACAAAACACACTTGACATACTGTTCCTCCAGAATAACCCCTACCCTATTTCTCCTCCCATCCACACCGTAGTAGAACAATATGAAACCACCTCCAATACACCTTCCCCTTCCATCTGGTCCATCTGCATCCACAATATATCAACATTCCTTCTCTCCATCATATCAGTTAACACTCCCCTTATCAGTCAGACTACCAACATTGAAAGTTCCTGCCCTCATTTCTACTCTCTTTACCATCCTCTTTTCCCCTGCCTCCGAACATGCCTTCCCCCTCTTAGTCTCTTTCTTCAGCCAATAGTAGCCCAATTCCTGCCAGCACCTTGTTGGCTAACAGTACTGATGGCAGCCATTGGGAGCTCAGGCCTCGACTGATCCAATACAGATATCTGTATTGTTGTCCGCTTATTCAATTTTACACTGGATGCCCTTCCTGATGTAAACCCACCTTCATTTGTCCGGGCTTGGGACTAGCACAAAGAAACACACTAGTTTCTGAAGACGCGCATCTATGAACAACAGAAGGAAACCAGAGTGCTCAAAGACACAGATTAAATATGCACTCCACACAGACAGTTGAATAAAGACCCCTGGAGTTGTGTAGTAGCCAAAATTGCCAAAGAGCTGCATATATGTAAAAGATCTGCAAGCAAAAGTCTCTCTTTCAGTGATAATTTTTTAAATACAGCTTTTAAGTAGCACCTCAGTTAATAAAAACAAGTAGTACTGAGAACATTTTTGAGATATTGCATATTTTATATGCAATTGTTCCGAAATGAATCACTCCTTCTTCCAAAAAAAGAGTAAATGCATCAGAACAGTTCAATTTTGGGAACTGTGCCAATTTCTTGCTTAGGATATAAGGTGTAAATATGTAAAACTTAAATGAATTAATGAGTGAAGCCTACTGCTGCTTGATGCTCAGAATGGCTTATGTTAAAGCTGCCAGAGTCCCTGACTTGCTCTTGCAGGCAGTGCTTCTACCTAACTGAAATGACCTACAATTGCGCTCATGGTGACAGATGTCTCCCATCTGTCTTTGCTAGGAAGACACTGGTTTGTTGCACAAATTTTTCAACTACAGTAAAAGATGAAATCAAAAACAACTGTTTGTGTGTAAAGGTTTGGCTTGTGCACGTCAGGAAGTGCAGAGAAATCTCACTAATAATAATTGTTATCATCAATCAGCATTAAATAATGATGCATTGGTTTGCACTACTGCCTTAAAACTCCTGGGGCCTGGGTTTAAATCCATTCTTAGTCACTATCCACTTGAAGTAGCCATGTTCTCTTCCATGTTCATGAGATTTCTCCAAGTGCTGCATACTCCCCACACATCTTAAAGGTCTGTGTTCTGTGTCAGTTGGAGACTTTTAATTAACCTATTTTATGAGAGTATAACCTATGGTTGCTGCAATGGAATCTATACTGCTGAAATAGGCTGTACCTTCCTTTAATAGGAAAGTGAGTTCAGATTAAAAATAAATTAACATTTGTTTCTAAATTGGAAGCTGTCACAAAGATGTATCCACCTAATGAAAGTTTAACATCCAAAACACTGCAATCTCTAACGCTAAAATTGAAATAAAATTTCACCTAGTGTATTTTTTTCTTTTAGCAGGAAGAATTTTCATGTAACTGTGACTAAGAATTTTTTGTGGGTACTCCATAAGTAGTGGTGGACCAGGCTAAAGATGGACCAATCTGGCCTAGTTTATATAAGCAGAGAAGCCATCCATCCATTTTCCAACCCGCTGAATCCGAACACAGGGTCACGGGGGTCTGCTGGAGCCAATCCCAGCCAACACAGGGCACAAGGCAGGAACCAATCCCGGGCAGGGTGCCAACCCACCGCAGGACACACACAAAACACACCCACCACACACTAGGGCCAATTTAGAATCGCCAATCCACCTAACCTGCATGTCTTTGGACTGTGGGAGGAAACCGGAGCGCCAGGAGGAAACCCACGCAGACACGGGGAGAACATGCAAACTCCACGCAGGGAGGACCCGGGAAGCGAACCCAGGTCCCCAGATCTCCCAACTGCGAGGCAGCAGCGCTACCCACTGCGCAACCGTGCCGCCCAGCAGAGAAGCCTCTTCTCAATAACATTTCATGTGCTAATTTATGAAACAAGCAACAAAATATGATTTGTTGAACAAAACATGGAACACACTGTAGTGCAGAAATTCTAAGCTGACATTACAGTACAGTATATCAGAGAAGATAGTGAATTGCAGGCCAAATAATAAGGCCAGTTTTTTAATTCAATAGAGAAGCGTTGACTCTTATCATTGGAAATAAACAATACACAGACAAAAATATTATTTTTTCTTCCATTATCCCTTGTGGGCTAGGATCCTTCATGTGTGGAGTCTCAGGTTTCCTTCCAGGGTCCCATGCTTTCACATATTCTTGTGACTTTTAATTTTCCCTCTTTTGGAGAGGATGACTTTGCCTTTACCAAGTGATGGATATGAAGATATTTTAAAGTACACCCGTTACTTGATAGTCTATGGCTATAATGTCAATCAAAATTTCTTGTGCACAGTGGCTTTTGCTGCTGTCACCGTTGTAATACACTTTTTAAAGAAAAAAAAAAATCAACACAATGCAAAGCAATCAGACATATTGGTATTTTCTGGGGTTATTGTAAGATGCCTTTGAATGTACTACTACTCCACCATACAAGTCCTACAAGGAAATACAGTTAAAACATTTTAACAGAATATTGTTTTGGAATTTTATAATTACTATTATTTTGTTCCATTTTTGCTGTACAACTCTAGCAGAACTTTAAATTCCTCCTTTTCCTATATATTAAATAAAAAATATGATAAATGTGATACAGTAAAAGGAACTTAGTAAAGGTTTTTAGTGCTGAATTACTCAGATACTATTCAACATGATAACTTGGCTAACTGTCTGCTTTCTGTGTGGTATTGAGGTGCAAGTATATTCTCAAGGTGCTTCAGTTCCCTCCAGTAGTCTCAGTCCAAGCTATATAAATGACTGGAGATGTCAGACCAGTTAAAATGAACAGAAATTGTATGTAGCCATGTTAAATTTTAATTTTTCAATATTTTTTTTTTATTTTAGGGCGCCAGCAGTTGTAACCACACTGCTCCTCAGCCGAAAGTCAACATGCACACCTGTGGTATGTTGAATACAGCCTACATTGTTGATGCCTAAAGTAAATGAAAAAAGGTACTTTTCAGATTTTCTCAATCAGTCTCCTTTTTACTTTTGTTTGCCTTTAAGATCAGAGTCCTGTCTCTGTTCGCAGTGCATTCAGGTAGTTGTGAGTCTGTGAGAAATGAAGGGAAATTATACCCATCCTCACCCCATACTATCAGAACAGTTTTGAACTTCACACACATTTAGTATAAATTTGTATATATAGGGCAACAATAAAAGCCTTTGAATTTAAATATAATTCATACATTTGAAAAATGTAACAATTTAACAGGTAATAAGTATTTATAGCTTTTTATTGTGTTATTTCTCAAATCCATAAGGGTGCTAAGCTAACTGTAAAAACAGTGAGTTAAACAGCAACATAAATGAAACTCTTTGCATATTCTATACAAATACGCATTACAAATTGTAGCTCTGCATAGAGTAACAACCCATACCCGGACTGGAAAGGAACATTTTGTGATGCTGGGTGACCCAATCTGGTGATATGAAAAGTAGTGTAGAAAACATGCAAGTTGCAGAAACCTGAACTGTCAGCTCTTTTTTGTGAAAATCTGACAATACAGAGTGTTCTTATTTAAGATCAGACTTCTACTTACATTCTTCAGGATTATGCGATTCTTGGAGTCTGCACTGCTTGCTCTGGTCACTTATCAGCAGTTTCAAATCATTTAAAAATGCAATGTCAAATAAAACTCCTGCTCGGATTAATACCTGAGTTGAAAAGAGGGAAGTTAGAACTTTGGTTGGAGAACTAGTATGAAAGGGGTTTAGACAAGTGTAATTCTCTTAGCTCAGAAATTTCCATTTTGAACTGCTAAAATACTGCAGTATTTCAGTCTAAACCATATAGACCCAGTGGAATTGCTACTGCTAAACATTTGTGCCTTGAAGTTAAGCTTATTTGTAAGTCATTCCAGAGATATTTCTCAGACCACTATTTTAAAGTGCCATTGATCATTTTTGAAAGAGGAAAATTTAAATGCTGCTTTGTGGTGATCTAATATCCTGCTGTCACAACCACTGTTGTTGGTGTAGACTCTGAAACTCCTTGACGCCAAGCAACATTCAACAGGTAATCTGGGATGTAATCAAACTTATTTTTAAGGTAAAAACACCACACAAAATAAACAGTAACTCTAGAATAATAAAGAAACAATTATCATGTAGGAGTACAAAAAGGCTAGCTGCTTATTGTTTTTTTTAAGACAGCATTGTGAAACACACACTCATGCATCTATTTATGTGCCAGTATATTCCAATATTTTGTAATATGTTCCAACTCCCTATGAACTTAGGTCAGCTCAAGTTTGAAAGTAAAGAAGGTCCTCATATACTGTCTCAGAACTATCCCTTCGACAAACTGGAGCTAACAGCAGATTGAGTGGATAATATACCATGTAGATCAATTAAAAAAGGTCATTGAAGAACTAATAGATATCACTCGGTCTGCTTTAATGCCACCAGGATGTACTGTACTGTCAATAGTTTCAATGACAATTCCAGTTTAATAGGAGGTACTGCATTAAATATTCCAAGATGTGTTGAACTGGTCGTTTTATCACAAGGACGGTACAAAAGCACTGTCAGTTCCATCAGAGTTAACAGAATTTTGTGGTAGGACAGTGAAAAGAAATGGAATGGCAATAAGAAGCACAGTAAGGGCTAAAAGAATAACTGGATAAAATGGAGGAATTTAGCAAGGATTTTCTAAATTTTAACATATTTGCCATTTTAAGATCTCATGCATCTTGTTTGCCAGATCACCAATGGTGAATAACACCTTCATTTAGAATTATTTTATAACCAATGAACACCTTTTATGGTCATGTTTGTATTGTTTCTGGTCATGTCTGTTTTTGGGAAAAACGCAGCTACAGCAGTATTTGTCTGAAAAGAACAGATTAAATGTCTTCTATTTGGCCTCAGGAATACATAGGACATGACATAGTTTAAGTATAAGGCCATGCATTTATGTTTGTAAAAAGATGCACTCTTCTAGAGTTGTGCACACAAAGCAACAGTGGATTACAGTACTATCTGCCAGCATATTGGCAAGGGGAGATGGTGACAAAAAATGCATGGCTAGAAAACTGCTCTGCTCTACACAGGTACAGTATGACTTGTCTTGATACTGGAAAAAGGCCTCAAGCATTCCATGGGTGGGGTGGAATAGGTAGTAAAATGCAAAAAGTTAGGTACCCTTTCATATAGAGCTCACTGGCCATACTATGACCAGCAGAAATGCAAAATTTTGTTAAACACAAATCAGTCATACTTATGTTTATTACAGATTTCCCAAGAACACAGCATCACAAGACATGCTAGCACAGCTAATTTAAAGGTTTTGCTGTGAGTTACACATTGAGACAGATGTGGGATCTGAACCTCAGAACCTTTGGTTTCAACTATTCTCATTGGCCATTAAACTACAATATGTGAATGGTATCTGGGTGCCTGACAGGATGAGTTCAGAAAATGCCTTGTATTATTTAAATTAAAATATCTTATTAGAGGTCAAATTAAAAGATTACTGTGAAAGCCATCCAGCATCAACACTACATCTTTTATTGAAATTGTTTGGGTCAGTATATGTTTAAGCTGAATTGCAATATAAATAATTCACATATCATTTATTATTCAGATGAAGCTTTTGAATCATTCAATGCAGCACTGAGAAGACAAAGAGTTAAATTTTGAAATATGAAAAAAAAAATCTCCTTCAAACTCTCTGGGCGACTGTAAATGAAATCCAGATGTTAGTGGAGTCTGCCTCCCTCCACACCCCCCACACTCACCACCCTGCTCTCTCTCTCTCTCTCTCTCTCTCTCTCTCTAGTCCCTAAGCCCAAGCCGTTCCTAAATAAAGGAAAGTATTTGTGACATTCTGCTGTGGCGGCTGGTGCCAAGAACAACTCCCCAGTCAGGCCCATCTGGACTGTGTTAGGATAACACTCTGCGCTGGCACCGAGAGACAACGTTGAGGACGAGTGAGTGGGGTGGGGGTGGGGAGTGATTGGGAGGAGGCTGGGAAAAGCTATATTCCATCACAGAAGAAAAATATACAAAGCAGAGAGGCTGTGTTTTAAGGGCTTCTGCTTGAAAGGAGCACCTCATCTATGTTGTAAAAGCCTGTGAACTTTCAATTCAGTTTGAAATTTCCTACACAGATACTTTAAAAATTTGTTTTTCTTGTACATTTTGTTATATTTTTTCTTACTGTTGTACTACTATTGAGTATTTTTAAATTGGCTCATGGTTGTCTTCCTGCTGTGTCAGTCAAATGGGGTTTGGCCATGAAGCTACATTGATATTCTTCCTTATGTTGCTTCACTTACATTTTACTTCATTTGGACTTGATGAATTTTTTTCCACAAACATGTAAACCACACACCTATTAACCCATGTACCCTACGTAGGTGATCTTTTGATTTCTTCAGAAGACCCTTATTTAATTTCAACTAAGTTTAACTTTTATGTTGGTTTTTAGTACCCTTTTTGAAATAAGAGGACGACACTGAATTAGCCTTTGCTGCTGCTTGACTGTTGGGTGTACCTTTGGAGAATAAAAACTGTACTGAACCCACATATCCCTGAAGTTCTGCACTATTCTCATACTTCCCTAAAATGAATATCACACTGTACTTGGCAAGTTTCAAATGTGTCAACTTTCATAAACAAACACTCCTTTGTATTTAAATTACTCTACTGCTCCCTTTAGTTACGTTTGACTAAGAATATCTTAATGATGGTTTCATCAGAAACCTTTGGAGCGCTGGGATTTGAATATTTTGTGTGCGTATTTCGTGGGCTTTATGCTGTTTTCGAAATTCATCCCTAGATTGCCTATTTTTATGCTATTTGGTACAATATGAAAGAAGAATTATTGTCCATGGTCAATCGTTGAGTAACATTATTTTTAATCATGGCAAAGAAGGGTTGTTTAAGTTAGAGGCAAAGGATGGGTCAAGTTTGATACTAAAAAGAGCTTTTTAGTGGCACGGTGCTCCCCTGTAAAATAAGGAAGTGGTACTGTAAGTTGATTTTGTGAAGGTTTCAATTTTGAATGATTGGAACAAATATGTATACTTTTGGATTAGTATGGCTGGGGTAACATCTAAACACAGTACTTTCAAATTAAAACTACTCCAAAATAGATGTAGCAAATTCTGAATGATGCTCTGAAAGGAAGTAAATTTTGGCCTGTTAGTTTTTGCCTACTGATCCACAAAGATGCAAAGTCACTACCCCTCACAATAAGCTCCTAACACAATAAATAATGGTAAATCAATTTTTGCCACATTATTTTTGTTCTGTTAAAAAGCAGCCAAAGCCATTCATCTTCCATTCGTATACTATGTTAAATGAATAAGAAGGGAAATGGACATCTTGTCCTTATGAGAGCAGAAGTGTTGAGTGTATGTGTGTATGTTTCAGCCAGTTGGATAATCCAACATGCTAGCACTGCGGCTGTCTCTCTTTCATCCTTTCTTGGCTTTTTCTACATTAGCTAGAAGGTAGTTGAAACTCATCAGGCATGCTTTAATCATCATCATTTCTCTTTGCCACCTGGGGACTGGCAGCCCTTGGGGCAAAACGCCACCACCAACACACCTGTCACCCTAGGCAAAGCACAGAGGATGCTAAACTAAGTTGCCTATGACATTATCAGTGCTTCTTTCAATCACTCAGTTTGTAAATCTTAACTGTTTTCTCCTGGAATTAAATGTTAAAGGCTGAATTACTGTCACCTACAAAAAACAATTTGATTTCTTCCATCAGTTTAATATATGAAAAGTCTGTGATAGTGAGTGCTGTTAAAATGCTGCTGTGATATTATGTACAAGTATTTATAGGTAAAAGACAAAGCCTAGACATTATAGAGCCTACAGTATTTACTTTGCAACATAACTGCATTTTGTGAGATGGCCAATGGCACTGAATAATGTAATTATGATGTTAATCAGTGCATGCAACCCATAGTCTTTTATTAAGCGGTGGGTGGATTTCTGAAAGCCCTGAAGTTTTGTATCATTTTTTATTTCTGTTGTGTCAAGGTGGCATTGTGGGTAGCACTATCTCACACCATCCGCAGTTTAAATCCTGTACCCACTTTGTATGAAGTTTCCACATTCTCCTCGTGTATATGTGTGTTTTTGTCAGGGTACTCCACTTTCCTCTAAAAACTACAAAATGGTTAAGTTAATAGAACATTATGTTAGCTTTCATCATCTTTTATTGCAACAATATAATATCATAGTAATTACATGCACTGAGTTTCTCTGCATTATTTTTTAATTATCCATAAAGTTTAGATAATGAAATAATCTTGGTAAAAAGTACTGGTGAAACTGTTATATACATACAGAAACACCCCAGCTCTCAAGATAACCCTGAATAATAACTGAGACATGTCCTTGTTGCAAGATTCCTCTGGAATACCATGCATTTTTTTTTTCTGTCCTCCCTGGTCATCGGACCTTACTTTTATTCTATGTTAATTAGTGTTCCCTTATTTTAAATCTCATTTATTTTGTCTTTTTTATTTTTCTTCATCATGTAAAGCACTTTGAACTACATTATTTGTATGAAAATGTGCTATATATATATATAAAGTATCTATCTATCTATCTATCTATCTATCTATCTATCTATCTATCTGTCTGTCTGTCTGTCTGTCTGTCTGTCTGTCTGTCTGTCTGTCTGTCTGTCTGTCTGTCTGTCTGTCTGTCTGTCTATCTATCTATCTATCTATCTATCTATATAAATAAATGCTGTTGTTGTTGTTGCATGCTTCAGACCTTAGTAGTCTGGTCAGCTGATCTTGTGGGTATGTGAAAATCAGTGAGCTGTCTATCAGTTCCTTCTGGACTTTATTCATTTAACTCATTAACTTATGGTGATTCTGAATTGCCGCTATAGGGGTGAGTGTGGATGTGTGTGCGAGTGTGCCCTACATTGAACTGGTAACCCATCTTTCTTATAATATTGTTGCTATAAGCTCAGGGTGTCTGCAGTTTTCTAAAGGAATGCACACATTTGTAAAATGAACGAATGATTAACTGTTAGGCTATGTTAAAATGAAGATATGACATTTTCTCTCTCTCCTTTTTTTGCATATCACCAAAGGTAAGTTGGAAGTGATCTTTTTAGTAAAGCTGACCGCTGAAAGATGCCTCTAATTTACAGGTTCTTTTCAAATAGAACATCTGTTTAGAATTTAGATTAATTTTATGAATATCTGTGCTGTATTTCAATATAGCCTGTCATGTTCTGTCATTTTTTTTTTCCAGTCCAAAGATAATCAAGGTAAACGGGTGATTGTGAATTGTGAATGAATTAATATACTCCACAGCGGACTATATATCCAGTTCAGGGTTGGTTCAGACCCTTTGTTTGACGCTGCCAGGATCAGGTCTGGCCGTTTATGAAATAGTCTGTTCAGAAACCATTTGAATAGATGAAATATTTTATTTTGCTTTAAATATTATTAAACATACCCTAACAAACAGTTTTTTTCTCTTTACACTACTTCCATGCAAATAATATCCATCCATCTATCCATTTTTGGAACAATGTTAATCTTAGAGCCTATTGTGGCAGAATTTGGCACAAAGCACAAATTAAATCTGGAGGTGGTACTAATATACTGCAGGGTACATCACTCTTAAAACTTAATTTATGATAACTTTACCTGATGGAAAATAGATAATGAATCAAGAGAGGCACATTACCTATTTTCAATGTGGAGAGTATAGTAGATATGACACTAGATTATACATATGCACTATTGCATGTGGATTAAGAAATAATCACGTAATTGGTCTTTCCGTTATATAGGCCCTTGTTAAACTAACACCATCACAAGGAGCTTTACAAACAAAATAACGTTTACAGTCTTAAATAAAAATGAGCGCATGTACACAAGTGTTGATGATAACAGGAGGAAAACCATCATCTTCTAAAACATATAAGGATTTGCAAGGCTTAAAGTCAAAAGTTTGTATTTATCAGAAACATGTAAAAATATATATCTGTGTGCTGTATAGAATGATTTAAACAAGTTGTACATTAGATAGTCAGCTGAATTGGTCCCCGATGTACCAAGATGGGCATGGTCATTTACCCCGGGGGTGATAAATAAACAGGTGATTAGCCCAGCTCAGCTATCCTGATCAGAGCTTGTTTACACTTTGTGTTTCCACAAACAAATCCTTCCATCAAAACATCTGCAAGACTGTTGAACACCAATTAGCTCATCAAGCTTTTAATTACCTTGTTAATTACACACAAGCAACACGAGGGGTGGCCTGGGAATAGGGAGCGAGGCCCCCTTGAGGACCCTCTTTCACAGTTCTGATGAACAAAGAAAACAAGAGGCCCTCAGTGATAAAAAAGCAGGCAGCCATAGTTAGGCAAATGGTGGTTTCTGCCACTTATCAATGACTAGCCTTGTTGATCTTGGGGAACAGTTTCAGGTTTTACATCCTGCTCTTCACTGCAGGCTTGCTGTGGTTGCAGATTTTCACACCAATCTATGTAATGATCAGAACCTAAATAATTCCTGTAATGAACTGCTTGCTTAATTGGACCCCTTATTTTGTGATTTTTCTTCCAATTTTAAGAATTACAGCTAATATTAACATGAGTTGGTCTTGTAGTTAATGTTCCGTGTCTAAGTCAGAACAAGTTTTTATAAGAGGTTTTTAAATAGTAAAATATTAATTAACAATTATAATTTATATCGCTGCCCTTAAATAAACTCAAAAATCAATACAAAGCTATGATTATATTATGTATGGAAACAAAATTTTTTTGCAGGTCCATTAAAATGATAAAATAAATAATCAGAAGATTTAGGCAACAGATTGCATCACAAGCCAAAGAAGCCATTGATTTATAAGACTTGCTTAAAAACAAAAAAAAAAAAAAAAAACCTGTTGCCACAGTGGCCTTCTCGGACAGTCTGCCCACATCTTTCATTGGAAGAGTACCCTTACTTAATCAAAGCATTAGAATATTCAGACTCCTGGTTAAATGGTGATATTGAATATGAAATAAGGAATCAGTAGTGCTTTCAGCTGACTAGGAGGTTATGAAGTATCTGGTCAAGGGGTTACCAGGAAACACAGAGGAAACTGACTGTACACTTCCTGTCTGACAGGTGCGAGTGTGATTCAGTCTTAACGATGTTTCTTTATGAGGATACGACAGCTGCCCCCCTCCCTACCCTGGCCACCTGCTCTTTTAGGAATATAACAACATAAAGCTGCAGTTGAAGCATAAACCGCTTTGAGCAAACCAGAGAGTTGCTGTTTGCTTTAATAGTGTTAGGAGCCGGCCAAACAGTGTTATTGTTCCAAATGGATAAGAGCAAATAAAGGGCAGATGCTTTTCAAAGGCTGTTTATTTATTTAGATAGATAGATAGATATAATTTATTTAGATAGAAATGATGAGAGCAACAGCTATGAATAAAAAACACACACTCATTTTCATTCTGGTTCGCCCACAGACCTCATTCAAGATGTTCACCATGTGGCTTGAAATACAAGATGATGAGCGAGACACCAATTGCTACAATTATCTTTTTGACTCAAGTGCCAAGTTAGTTATGGTTAGAAACAGTGTGGTAATTTAGCAAGACTCCCAGTTCGTTTACTTCCTCACCCCTTGCAAAGTGTGCAGTCCAGCTGTAGGCAAGATGCAATAGAGTCCTGGAGACCCAGCAGGTGGTACACATGAAACAACAGTGCAGCCCTTCGCCAAAAAGCAAGCTCTTTATCAGTATGTGGGACTGTTAACACAAAGCTGAGCAGGTGTCTACTGGCTCAGAGTGGCCAAGACTTCTGCAGCCGCACCAGCCAGATATATCAAGTGTTATATCCATGCACAGTTCCTGCTCCTCTATTGCTACCTGCCAGTATCTGCTCTCTGATTCTAACTCCCATAATCGTTTTTTTGCTATGTTAGTGACTCCCTCTCTCACAGTCTTTTGTTCCCTGTGATAACAGTTTTTTGTTCCCCTAACAATACCCTGTGCAAATGAATAGGTAAAGGAATGACGTATTATCCTTCCACAGAGCCCAGGTGTTGCACATGACTGCAGGGGTAAAGCAGCAACTATACAGCTGTCATAGTGCAAACAAAATTTTATTATTTGTATATAGTGTCATGCTTCCATCGAACCCAGGCGCTACACATAACAACAAGTGCAATAGTCTCAAATCGCTTAATTTATACTGCAGCTTTTTTTCTTTTTCTTTTAACAGAACCTGGGGTTGTACATGAGTTAAAAGTAGGCAGGAGATTGACAGCTTAATTAATCAGTCTTGATATTATTAATCACCTTCTGAAGCACCATGACAGTTACTGTACCAGGTAAAATGGAATGAAAATGATGATGATGTTGATGGATTTTAAAAGCCAATGCAATCTCAGAATGATCTACAAGTGCAAGAATTTTTTTTACAATAAAACATTTTTAAAGCCTTTTGCATATTGGAAAATAAAGTCGGGATATGAAAAGGTTCTTGTAAATTGAAATACTGAATCCTACTCCTAGGTAACTAACTCAGTTTTTCATTTAAGGGTATAATCTGCTGCTTGAGCTTGGTTTCTGACTCCCTTACACTGTTCAAATAGCTTGCCAAAGAAACCATGGGGCTGCAGTTGTTGTTTTATGAGCTCTTGTTCCCTTCCACTTCCCCAAAGACACACAGATTTGGTTAATTGGCAATTTTAAAGTGGCCCCTGTGTAGGAGTGTAAATGGGTCCTGAGATGACAGGCAGTCTCTCCCAGTTTGCCTTCTTGTGTCCAGAGCGCTGTGTGGATAGGCCATGTCCACAGCAATCCTGAAGTTAACTGAGTGGATTTCAGACATTTGTGTTATTTAAATATTCACCATGATTGACCTGCACCCCATCCACAATTTTCACCTTGCTACCAATGCTGCCAGGACAGGCTTTGGCTTCTCAATTGGATTAAGCAGGTTTAAGAATGTTATTTTATATATACAAAAAAATAATCACAATGATGTTGCTAACTTGCACCTCATACAGTCCACCTCAAGATCACACAATGATAGGATTAGATTATAATTAATTGAAAAATGTATTTGCAATCTTAAATCAATTTGACCTCATCTATAATGCCCTTTTATACTGGTGACATAATGCCCTTTTATATTGGTGACAGCAGAAGGATAGAGTTGGGTATGAATAATTGAAAGTTAATGATAGTCAATCTCATGGTTCTGATTGAACAAGGAGCTGTTCCAGTAAAGGACAGCACACAATAACGAAGTTTTTTGGTGTTACAATGGCGAAGTATGGAAGGCCAGATGTTAGACTAATGTTGGAGAGCGTGTGGTGAAGTCTAATTACAGCTAACCAGATTTAAGAAAAATATTTAGGAACGGCACCCAAAAAAGGCAAATTTAGCAGTTTTATATATTTTTGCAGTGTGCTTGAGATTGTCGCAGGCAGCTATAAAAATATTACAAACAAACAATATGGTTAAAAAAAATTATATGAACACTTAACTATGCCCCCCTCCCCATATGACTGATGCAGTATTTTACACTTTAGCTTCCTGCAGGTAGGTCCTGTAGTGGGTCTGATATCAGCTTATCTGCGGGAATAAGAAAAGAACAATAACTCTTCTTTTGTTTGGAGGTCATAGTTTTTCTGCACAGACCTTGCTTCTGGTTGAATCTGAATTAACTCAGCAGCGCTCATTCTGTTTAAAGTCATTGTCTGTCAGTGACACTGATATTAATTAGTTCACTATGCATCCAGTTTCAACCAGGATGCTGCTCCTGGTCTAAAGAGACTCGCTCTTAACATTGCTGTAACTGAGCTGGGCTCCTGCTTGGTATCGAACTGTCAGCTTTGATGCTCAGAATCCCATCTCTAGCTGAGCGAATGAGGTCTAACTTATTAAACAGCTGACCGATTATGTGAATCCCCAGTTTCAAATTAAATGCTGAATACTTGAACAATATGTGAATTTTTAGTCTATATTTTGAACCCATGTTTAAAAATACGAGCTTTTAAAACAATGACAAATGACAAGTGACAAATTACTGTATGTACATTGTTAATATTACTGTTTTGCTGTTAAGGTTATAGCATGGGGTCTTGTGATCTTTAGTATGAATTTATGACTATATTTGTTTTTGTAATTTTTATGCATTTTTTTCTTTCTGCTTATGTAAAACCAAAACTTGATACAGAAATGTCTTTTTATAACAAGCATGTATATGCTGGCAATGCTGCCTGGTGGCAGAGGTAATGGTGTCAAACTGCCTCTTTATAAAATCATCATGATGTCAGATAACCTTCAGTGCTTCAGGTATACAGTAATGACCTATTGACCACTCTGGACTGGTATTCACTATAGAAAGATATTACATAAAATATATTTTGTTGCTTTGATACAGTAAACTATCATATGATTATTCTTAACATTACAATCAAATAATTTTTAGTTAAGGGCAAAAAATAACATACACAAATATTAAAAAAAATACTCACACATTTATGGTGAAGTTGAAATTTCATGCACTCCTACATAGTATTACTTTCGGGATATGAAAACTATTTCTTTATTATTGCCTCTTTTTTGAGGGTGGAACGGTAGCTCAGTAGGTTGCTTTGCTGCCTTACAGAGCTACCGTTCTGGGGGTCTAAAGTCGTGTCTGGTCATTTTCTTTGTGAACATTGTATCTTCTTCCCATATCTGCATGGATTATTCTCCAGGTTAGCCGTCCCTTCACGCACACCCAGAAAATATGCAAGTTAGGTTAATTGTCAGTTCTGAATTTGTTCCTTTTGTGGTGGGACTTCCGGTGGACTAGAATCCCTTCCAGGGATATTTCCTGCCATGCTCACAGTGTTGCTTGAATGTGCCCTAGTCCCCAGAAACACAGAGCTGGTGTATGTGGATTTGAGTATGTTTCATATGTTATTTTTTTCTTAGACATCATGCAAAGCCACTCTATTCATTTTCCATAATTTACATTGCTTCTACCCACAGCAATTTCTTCTCTCCTCATTGACTGATGAATAAACACCCAGTGACCACTGCTAGCAACCCTATGGACATTTCATCTAGGGCCCATTCTTCTTTGTTACAAGACGACCAGGTTATGTGTTTCCAAGAAACTGGACTATTTTCAAATTTCCCCAGAAGGTAAAGGCTGCAAGTATATTTCAGTTCTTCACATTGAACTTCTTAATGTTCTGTTGTCTATAGAGGTAATTTTTATTTGTAAATTATGTAAGTTACATATTGTCTTGAGCAGTCTGTTTCAATTTTCCAAAACAATCAGTCCATTTTCTTGAAATCTTAATGGCAAATTACTTTTGCTTTTGTAAATCACTCTTGCCTCTTTTCAAAATTGTGATTTGAAAACTAGTGCAGCTTTTAATGCCCAACCACACTCTGTAGATAGTATTCATTTAACAAAAAAGGATTTTTTGCTGATTTGGGCTATTTGTACCATCATATATCTGACCACCCTGATGGTCAGTTAGACTGAGACTACCTAAAAAGTCATTGGGACTTAACATGGATGGATAAATGTTTTCAACAAAACATCCAGGTGACTTGCAATCACTGCACAAGTTCCCATTGGTTAACCTCTACCTTTATAAAGTGCTACTCCAGTGCCTTAACCCTAAGAGGTAGGTATAAAAACCACTCATCAAGGAAACACACAGGCAAAATTGGCCACTTTGTCAACTAAGACAGGCTGGGCCACTTTGTAATACCATTAAAGCAATAAAAAAGGAAAATAAACAGACTCAGATGCTCAAAAAACATAGGCCTAGAAATATACCTTGCTGCTAAATCTACAGGAACTGCTCTTACAACAGCAGAGGTGCAGCTATAAAGGAGATGTTAGGCCAACAAATGGAATTGTTAACAAGAAGCCTCACTCGTGCTCCTGTTAGTATTGTGGTTTACATCACCGTAACAAATGACTGGGGTTAAATTGAAGTGAAAGTGCTGTCTAGGCGCTCCCCTGGCTACTCATTTGTGATCCAAGTAATGTATGAATGACAGCTGCAGTGACTGCATGTCATTAGTCTTTGGTATTGCTTCCTTTTTCCTCTTCCGTAGCCTTTTTTATGCCTTTCTTTCTGAAACATCCTTGTTTTCTTCATTTTTTTTCCTTAGTCTTTAATTTAATCTATTAAAATGATCAAGTATTTCACTTTTTCTTCCATATCTGTCTCTTTTTTATCTTGGCTTTATTTTATATACAGTGTCTCTATAGATAAATTTCAGTATCATTTCAGCTATATATACTGTAGAAATTTTAGTAAGTAAAGTTCAAATTATTTTGTAATTGTTAAACACTGTGGTGAGCTGGAGCATATCTGCTCAATAAACCAGAACATTTATAGTAACTAATACAAAATACTTAGGATATACTTTCTTCTATTGAAAACAAAAAACATTATTGCGGGTGGGGTGGTTGCAAAAAGAAAACTTTGAAACGTTGTTTGTAGATTTAAAGCATTTCTATATAAAAATAGATCAGCTATTTCTCAAAAAATTGACTAAACTATCGATTGTGTAATGTTAATTATATAACATTTAGTCTTTAATATATTTAGGAGAGACATTTTCACGTGTACAATTAATACTAGTGCCCAAAGTTGCTTCTGTTCGATGGCCAGTGCCTTCAGAGCATCTCTAACTTATAATACTGTGAAAAAGCCATGGGTCATTGTTCAGTGGGCTACAGGTCTGAAAGCACGGACATAGTAGACATCCCAGTTCACTCTTATAAAAATGACTGAAATGACATAACAAAGAAATGCAGTTTTCCAAAAACCACAGTACTTTTAGCTGTACATCTTAGAATATGCAGACATCAAACCAGTCCATTTACATACAGTATATCGCATCCAGCTTCAAGACAGGATGTAATGAGCCACTATCATCACTGGGTTGCTGGGCTCCTAATAATACAAGCATTTTCACTGAGACATCCATCCATCCATTTTCCAACCCGCTGAATCCGAACACAGGGTCATGGGGGTCTGCTGGAGCCAACACAGGGCGCAAGGCAGGAATCAATTCCGGGCAGGGCACCAACCCACAGCAGGGCACACACCCACACACACACCCACACACAAACACACCAAGCTATCTCACTAGGGACAATTTAGGATTGCCAATGCACCTAACCTGCATGTCTTTGGACTGTGGGAGGAAACCGGAGCACCTGGAGGAAACCCACGCAGACACAGGGAGAGCATGCAATCTCCACACAGGGAGGACCCGAGAAGCGAACCCAGGTCTCCTTACTGCAAGGCAGCAGCGCTACCACTGCGCCACCGTGCCGCCCTTCACTGAGACATCTATTTGCAAATAGGCCATGCTTCTGTTTTGTCACAAGCTGGTCTGCTTTCTTTTTATGTTCAATGTGGGCATACTACCACCGTCCAAATACATGCTACCACGTTGACTGGTGAATATAAGTTGGTCTTGGGCAGGTGCATGTGAAAGCATGACCTACAACAGACTGGCATCCTATCATGGGCTGGTTGCTACCTTGTACACTTTAATGCATGGATAGATCCATTTTTTTGACAGAAAAAGGTAGATTTCAAAAATGAATGGATGCAAGTGTCTTTACTCTTAAAAACACAATGAACTGCTCTGACATCTTAGAAATATGAATCATTTTTACTTTTAACACTCTGTAGACTATATTAATTCTCATTCTATTTAAATTTATAAGGACACATACAGTCCTTTTGTTATTATTTTAGTTATTAGTAAGCAGCACTGACATCAAATGACATTCACACTCCTTTGAAGAAGATTTATGCATCTATTAGCACAAGTGATAGTGTGTGTTAAGGATTGGTTTTTAAATCCCTCTGTTAAATTATTTCTTTTTAACAGAAAGTGACAGTGTCTACATGAATAAAGTAAAAAAACTATGGCATCTTATGGAACCTCTGATCTGCATGGAAATTTTTTCATTTTTGGATAGATTTTGAAAAAAAATGTATTGATGGTGTATTATCTAGGAAATATGCTTTTATTCCATACCATGGATTTCAATTGGATCAACAAGTAAGAAGATGAGTGACCCTTATTTATTAATAATAGGTTATAATACTACACCTGTAACTATAAAAAGTAATTGAGAAAGTATTAAATAAAACACTGAATAATAATACAAGCATCCTATATAAATTGTTACTATTTTAAGTAGAAGAAAATCACATTTATAGCATATGACATGTTTTAATACTTTTTTTATTGACATGCCTGTTGAGCAAGAACTCTGATACAATTTTAAGATTCTAGTTTTAGTTTGCCGAACTATCAGCAGAAAAACAGATTATATTTGGTATAATAGATCTGTATACATATATAGGAATCTGTTGGTAATTTATCTACCCAAACACCCACTGTCTGTGATAAAGTGTCCATTTTGCAACAATACCTATTTTGTTGTTGGCAGCATACAGCAGGAACAAAGCAGATTAAGGTGTAAGTAATTGAGTGAAGAACAACACATCATTCCTGGTCCCTATTTGTACAATGTAGTAGCCGATAGCAGACGCTTCTGTTTCGAGAAGATAACAGCTTTTAATTCAACTAGCAGGCAGCAAACGCCGCCTGCTAATTCTGTTCTGGAAATCTTGAGAGTGTCTGCAGACCTTCAATGCCTTTTAATTTCAAGTTTAGTGTGCAGCCAGTGATGTTTAACAGTTTATTAAAATGGATTGATTTCACTCTTAACTGCCCATCTGCAAGTAGGCCTCGCAAATTCAAGCCGATTCAGTGCATAAAATAGGTACCTGACAATATGTGATACAAATATGATCAGGGAATTAGTTGAACGTGTGTGAGCAAATTGGAAACCTGATCATATCCTACAGACTGACCCAATCTGAGTACTGCACTTAAGAAGAAAGTATGTCCTAGTGCATCAGGTGTTGGAGTCTTAAGTTGCATGGTCAGTCACTGAAAGTGATTCACCATAATACCTCAGTTAGTTGAAACCAGCCCTTGTGAAATAATAGAAGTTTGTAAGCAACAGCAAAGCTTTTTCATAGTATTCATTATAATGGAAATGTTGTTCTTTTAAAATGCTGTATAATGTTGCTGAACATAGAAGGCATTATATTGAACAGACAACAAAATTATTTTTGTATTGTCTTTGTAAAGTAAACACTGTCTATCAAATAACAAAAATATATTATGTTTTTTATCGATAGATAAATATAATAAAGTATTTTTTTATAACAATCAGAAGAGTGCAGACAGGTTAAGCAACTTTCTGAGGCTTACTATAGTGAAGCACCGGCTTTGTGTTCTAAAGTCCATTGTCTTAATCATTAGGCCAACTTAATCTATCAGAGAGTTTTAAATTTTTCTTTAAAAAAATATGTCCAATTTTGCAACATGGCCTAAACTCACAAAAGGAATTTTGCATGAGTGAACTCAAAGCACAGAAGGAAAACTAAAATGGTAATGTTTCACACAGCCAATCCACCCTAAGATAAAATTTTTGGAAAATCTTTGCACAGAGAGACATTAAGGCTTGAGATCACTTCAGCTTTGGCAGCCTAACACACTTGCATTTATAAGTGACCTTCCTTGCAAAGTGCTTTTTAAGATTTTAAGCTTCCACAGACAACAAAGGTTGATCAATTCACATTTGGTGTTCCCAGTTACAGCAGCCCCTTCATATCATTTGGTAAGTAGGCTTACAACCACATGTTAAAAAGTGTGCGAAAACACACATTTTGAGTTAATTCCAAATCCACTGAATTTCATATTTGTCTGATGGGATTGCCTTGCTGGTTTTGCTGTGTTCCAGCTTTCACAGATGTTTGGGAGCAAGATATCTCTCTCTCGCACTTTTTTTTCTCTCTCAGCGGACATTCTATTTTTCCTCCTTGGTGTGAGCCATGCCTTCCTAATTTCAAACATATGTGGAGCAAACCGAAGCTCACACGCTTTTTATTCAGGGAAAGGGCTTTTGAGATCATGCAAATAAAAAGGAGGTAGAAGCCATAGCAATTAGACCTTCTTGAGCACTAGTTAAAGATTTGATAGCTGACACACCCTTTCTGGCTTGCAGCTGATCAGAGACAGGAACTCACTACTCCTTGCCAGCTTTTCTGCCAATATCAAACCACCCTTTTTGGGTATTTGTTATCAGTATTGAGTCAGAAATGACAGACGTTTCAGCTTTATTTACAACAGTCAGTGGACAAATGTTTGATATTTTTAAAGGAGTATCTCATTTATAATACTGTACCTTTATCAGTTCCCCACCTGTAGTGATTTGTTTTTGCAAAAAATAACATATGGAATCCCTACAGAAAAATATAAGTGCTACCCGTAGTTTATAATGCAATAAAAAAACGTATTATATTTATATACTATATGACCGATTCATTTATTTGGGTGTCTCAGTGGCAAAGTGGGTTTTACTGCTATCTCATGGACCCAGCATTCTTTTTTTTTTTTTAATATTTTTATTTTATTAATTTTCATTGTAATCATTCCATACAAACAGATCAATTTATAACCCAACAAATTTGAAGACAAATCAAACCCCACCCCTGAGAAGGAGAGCTTAGCTAAAGGAAAATTGCTTTAAGCTTTTTAATAAGGCAACATTAGACAAAAGAAGGGGAGAAGTAAATATCTATATAAATAAGAGATGGAGAAGGGAGTTAAATGCAATAATAGTTAATTCTCTTATTCTAAAATAATATTGATTAAATCCTGCCATGTTTTGAAAAAATTTTGTACAGATCCTCTAACTGAAAATTTGATTTTTTCCAATTTCAAATAATATAAAACATCGGTTTCCCACTGACTTATAAGAGGAGAATTAGGATTCTTCCAATTTAACAAAATAAGTCTGCGTGCCAAGAGTGTAGTGAATACAATCACCGTTTGCTTGTCCTTCTCCAATTCCAGTCCATCTGGAAGGACACCAAACACAGCTGTTAGTGGGTTAGGAGGGATTGTGATACTAAGGCTGTCTGAGAGGCACTTAAAAATTTTTGTCCAAAATGATGTTAGTTTGGTGCAGGCCCAGAACATGTGACCCAGTGAGGCAGGAGCTTGGTTGCAGCGCTCGCAGGTTGGATCCTGGCCTGGAAACATTTTGGACAGTTTTAAGCGAGACAGATGAGCTCGATATATAATTTTTAGTTGAATAATTCTATGCTTTGCGCATATAGAACTCGAGTGAATTCTCTGCTTTGCTACCTTCCACTCCTTTTCTGATATATTGATTAAGAGATCTTCTTCCCAATGTCCTCTTGGATCTTTGAAAGGTAGGGAATCTAATAAGATTTTATATATTGCGGAAATAGTGTTTGTTTCCTCGGAATCGAGCAGTATTTTTTCCAGCATTGTGGAGGGTGCAAGGTGGGGGAAATCGGGCAATTTCTGTTTAACAAAATTTCTAATTTGAAGATAGTAAAAGAAATGTGTAGCTGGGAGGTTAAATTTTGAACGTAATTGTTCAAAAGATGTAAATATGTTGTCTATATAAAGATCTCTGAGCATTTTAATCCCAAAATTTTTCCAGGTATTAAAAACTGGATATACTTGCGAAGGTTGAAAGAGGTGGTTCTCTTGCAGAGGTGCCACTGATAAAAGATTTTCCATCTTAAAATGCTTCCTAATTTGGTTCCATATTCTGAGTGAGTAAAGCACAATTGGGTTATTAGTATATTTGCGATAACTTTCATTTATTGGAGAGCAGAGCAGGGAATATAAAGAAGTACTACAGGATTTTACTTCTATTGCGGACCAAGCCTGTGTATGTTCATTTATTTGTGTCCAGGTTTTTATGGCTTGTATGTTTGCTGCCCAGTAATAAAACTGAAAATTAGGTAAAGCCATGCCACCTTCTGCCTGAGGTCTTTGTAGGGTCGCTCTTCGGATACGTGGGTGTTTTGAGTTCCAAATGAATGAGGTTATTATTGAATCTAACTGTTTAAAAAACGATTTATTGATATATATTGAAATGTTTTGAAATAAAAAGAGAAGTTTAGGAAGGATATTCATCTTAACAATGTTAATTCTTCCGGCTAGAATGAGATGAAGGGTTGACCATCTATGCAAGTCTTGCTTAATTTTTTCCATACAGACGCCAAAATTTTGTTGATAAAGAGCTTTATGTTTGCTTGTGATATTTACCCCTAGGTATTTAAACTGATCTGCTATGGTAAAAGGTAGGGTGTCTAATCCAATATTATATGCTTGTGAATTCACTGGAAAGAGTATACTTTTATTCAGATTAATTCTAAGACCAGATATCTTTTGAAATTCTGTTAGTGCTGTTAAAACAACAGGGACAGTGTTTTCTGGTCTGATATATATAAGACCATATCATCTGCATATAGAGAAATTTTCTGTTCCAGTCCTTCTCTGACAATCCCCTTTATCTGATAAGAATTTCGGCAGTGAACCGCCAGTGGTTCAATAGCGATTGCAAACAACAGTGGCGACAAGGGACATCCTTGTCTGGTACCACGTTCTAGTTTAAAGTAGTCTGAGCAAATGTTATTAATACAAACTGAAGCTTCTGGACTGGTATACAGTAGTTTGATCCAAGCACAAATATTCGGGCCAAACCCAAATTTCTCCAATGCAGTGAAAAGGTAATTCCATTCGATCATGTCAAATGCCTTTTCTGCGTCTAATGATAGTAATATCTCTGGGGTGTTTGATTTTGCTGGTGAATATATAACATTAAACAAGCGTCGGAGATTTGAAGATAGATGTCGGCCTTTAATAAATCCAGTTTGATCTTGTGATATTACCGAGGGCAGCACTTTCTCCATCCTTCTAGCTAGGATTTTTGAGAGTATCTTAACATCATTATTCAGGAGTGAAATTGGTCTATATGATGCACATTGTAACAAGTCCTGGACCCTTCATTCTGAGTTTGAAACCCACACCCTGTTATTGTCCATGTGTATGAGTGGACCTGTGAAATACTGGCACCATGTTCTGTGCTGCTTTTGACCCTTGTCCCCAGTGCTGGTGGAATAGTCTGAACTGGACTATAATGTTTCATATGTTATGTGAAAGTCATTTTAAACCTTGAAGTATTATTTTCCATTTTTCTTTTTTTTTTTTTTTCATTTGTAATTTTTTTTGGTGTGAAGTTTTTACAGATTCTGAACAAATGCCACTCTGCTTATTAATTACTGATTTTGTACACTATGAACAGTTCTATTAGTTGATTCTTTTTCTTCTTCTTTCGGCTGCTCCCATTAGGGGTTGCCACAGCAGATCATCTTCTTCCATATCTTTCTGTCCTCTGCATCTTGCTCTGTTACACCCATCACCTGCATGTCCTCTGTCACCACAGCCATAAACCTTTGCTTAGGCCTTCCTCTTTTCCTCTTCCCTGGCAGCACTATCCTTAGCATCCTTCTCCCAATATACCCAGCATCTATCCTCTGCACATGTCCAAACCAATGCAATCTCACCTCTCTGACTTTGTCTCCCAGCCGTCCAGCTTGAGCTGACCCTCTAGTGTACTCATTTCTAATCTTGTCCATCCTCGTCACACCCAATGCAAATCTTAGCATCTTTTACTCTGCTACCTCCAGCTCTGTCTCCTGCTTTCTGGTCAGTGCCACCGTCTCCAATCCATATAACATAGCTGGTCTCACTACCATCCTGTAGACCTCCCCTTTCACTCTTTTTGATACCCGTCTGTCACATTTTTTAGAAATCAGAAACACTAACATATGAATCACCAGTGAATTGGTATAAACTTCTAAATATATAAAAAAAAAAAAGCCAGGCATTTGAAATAATCTGCTAACCACCACCCACACTCCCCCAACAACCCTGTTACTCAATAACAGAAGGATCTTAACTAATAAGTGCTAAAGGTTAAAAATAACAAAACTTATGAATGAATTCTGAAGTTAATTTTAGCCAATAATCAGTACACTAAATCCAGCAAGCTTCAGCTCTGTTTTTATGGACAATGCCATTTCCATATGGGCTGGTGTTTACACTGTTGTTAAAAGGAGGTTAGGGGCCCTCTAGAGACTCTGCTGCCAACAGAAGTGCCAAAGATTCACTGGCTGGAAAAAAATTGACTCAGTCCTTGATGATACAACAATCTGCTAATCATCAGTCTAAAGGCTTATAAAACCAAAAGGAAAAAAAGACTTTGTATTAGTTGCCTTTTTAAGGGAAAACAGACAAACACTCCATCACAAATGTAAATGGTAGTAAATGCTAAATTGTTACCAAAGCAAATTTGAAATGAAGTAAATAAACGGTCACTGGATAAATCAAACTGAGGGTGTAAAGATAAAAGCAGAGTTTTTTTGTTTTATGAGAAAATATTCAGAGCTTGCTAAAAATGGATAGACAAATCTTGTTAGTTAGTTATTTTTTGAAGTTTTGCAAGTAGAAGGATGTATAAACGGGGAAACAGTGAATGGACACTAAAAATGTATACTATTACATTAGTGTTGACTGTTAATGGCACTCCAGCAATGTCATGGTACTGAAAAATGATAAAAGTACCAAACAAGTACTATGAGCTGATTAAAGTAATAATACCATTTGAAATCAAATGAGCCCCACATGACAGCTGAGTAGATACTGTTGACAAGGAAATGACAAGTGGTTTGAGTGATGATGGGCATAGTTTATAATGATGCATAACACTTCTTGTGGTCAAAAGTACAATGAGTTGGATGTCACTTTCACAAGGCAAAGACCTACTTTATAAATGAGGCCAGTTTACTGCAGAATTAATATCAGATCTTCTTTTTAACAAAACACATATTTTAGGGAACAAAATCCTAACGATAGTTACTTTTACGGTACATTGTATCAGGGAATACATTCTTACATTTGAGGTGCTGATTTATTTAATAACCAGCTGTACGACACACAGTGTGGACAGTACTAAAAGTTTTTAACCTGTGGCCTTGTTAGAACCTTGGAAAAAATTTGACACGAACAGGCAATTCACTCCAACAAAGCTTGCCAATCCTATCCACCTAATTTGTGATTGCAAACCATAGGCTACTTATCTGTTGGCATAAAAACAACACAAGACATAAAAGTAAAAACATTTGTAGTGATAATATTAGGTTGTCACCAATTTTATAAAATAGTATTTAAATAGTTAATAGTTTTTGCTTTCAAAAAACTTTTTAAATAAATGAATAACTGTTAAAGCATGACATCCTTTCTCAGATGCATTCAGTAGTATCTTGACTATTAAACAGTAGCTTTAGGCTTCATCTGTGAAGTCATGGGCAGAATGTTTTCTTTGTTTTTTTTGTTAAACATTTTATGTAATAGTTTAAAAAAAATATATCAATTGCTTTTTATTTTTGTGACCCATTTTCCAACTAACCCTGTTCTAACACCTTTATCCTTATTCTTGGAAATAAACAAGTCACATTATGTATAGAACTTATCCCTTTCTTTTGTAAAAAGTTGTAAAGCTCACAATATTGGAAAAATGATAGTGTGGCACGCAGGTGATGCCATCTTAGTGCCCCATTCTCTATCATCTGATACATGGTGCCAAAATGTGTTCTGGATCACTGTGATCCTATAGTAAATATCATTGAAGAGATGATAAAGAGAAAACTAATACTGTATGTGATGCTTAAAGGTCACAAGGTTTCTCATTTTTGACACTGGCCAGACACATCAGCTGTTCTGCCACATTTTCTAATGCTTGCAAGTAAATATTAACAGTTATATTGACAGCTCTAAATTAAATTAGTGTCTAACAAAGTTTTAAAATGAAACCTGATGAGTGAACAGATCTCTCTGTGGCAAGTTTTTCAATTTAAGTATTGTGAGAGAAGTTAAACATCACTGTACTTTGCTAGGACACACTAATTTTTGAACTATATTTGGATAAATGTCTAAGATGATTAAGTCATATCTTGTATAACATACTTTATAAACTTTCCTATTAGACTTGATTAAATAATTGTAAATTTTCAATTCTTCCTAACTGCTACATTTATATTTGAAAGCATTTTTAAATTAATAATTTTGCTGTTTTCTTATTCTGCTGGAACTTAGATACTTGTTATGAAAATATTTTACCTTGCTAGTTTGTTGAAATGTGTCACAGTTTAAAATGTTATCCTTTTTCAGAAAAAGGTGTGATGCCTTTTTATTGTACATTTTTAGCAATTTTAGCTACATAATCTCAAAGATTGCTTTTGAAAATTTGCCTCCAAATGCTTGTCAATTAACACGCCTACTTTTTTTTTTTTTTACTTTGGGCATGCAATAAAGTACAGAAAGTTTGATCCTTAAAGAGTATGTGTTCATATAAGAAATTTATAGTGGGTTGTGTCCTTTAATAGTATTCTGAGAGAAAGAAATTCACTCAGCAGGGCTGCAGATGTTTATGAATCTGGACTCCAAGTGCAGCTAGGTGTTAAGTTTAATTGTAGACCCATTAGACTGTCTTTCTATTTGCTATATAAACATGTTATGTCATTGTGCCACCCTTTGAGATTGGCCTGGATTTCAACCAAAATAACAGCAGAACAGAGTATGAAAGTAATTGACTTTTATAATCCACAAAGGTATGGTTGAAACAGAGAGAAACAACACAACAAAATAAAAAAGAACTTGCTGCATCACTTAAGCATTAACACTGCAATTACTTCTCAAATTAGCTATATCTGACAGCTAGCTACACCATCTCTCCCTCTTATTTTCATTCTCCTTTCTCACAAGAGTAGTCCTTCTTCAGGTTAGGCAATTAGCTCCAGCCTTCCATTCAACATTTCTGCTTCTGGCAGTAGGCAGTCATTTATTTATAGCAAGACTAAACGATACACGTTTTTAACTAGGTGAGGAAGGCTGAGAAGTACTTTTGATTACTCACATATTCCCAGATATTATTTGATTAAAAAGGTGTGATTTTTGTTTTTGGTTCAATTTAATTTTTTCTTACTATGTCTACCCTAATTGGCATAGTTCTGCCCTTTTTGTATTTTTAAATTATTTTTTAATGAGTGTATTCCCTTTGGAGAGTGTGTGAGACAAAAGACACATATTTGATGATACTGTAGGTTGCTGTAGTGTTTATGCATCTTGATATCTACATATCCAAGTGTGTGATCTGTTTAACTATATTAGCAGCTTATAGCACCATATCCACTGACATTACAAAGCAGGGATGCACAGATAGACTGTAACTAGTGTTCCATGTACATCAACCTTTTTATTACATCTCTGCTGCACAAATGCCTTCATAAAAAATTACAAAAGTGCTGTACTGCTACTGAACAGTCCAGATTTACTGATTAGTAGTGAATGAAATTTCACATTTTAAACACCAAATTATGGCAATTAATGAATTACCTGAGGTTTCATTCTTCTGTAGCCTGAACCTTTTACATGGTAAAGATATTAACTGAGCAAAGCCAAGTAAAGCTTCAAAAATTCTATGTCCTCAAATTTCTAGCGCAGCTTATGTTTAATGCAACATTCCTGCACACCTCTAGTCTGTAAAAATGTCAGCTCACAATATTGAAGAGCATTGGTTATAGTTCTTTCCATTATAATTACATTATAAACTCTGATCAGTCACAGCTTTTCTCCTCAGTGACAAATAATGAGAAAAAACTCCTTCACAAAAATGGCACCTAAGTCATAACATAATATTCCTAAACTCACTTAATCCAGTTCTGGGTTACAGGGATTCCCAACAGCATTGAGTGCAGTACAGGGGATATCTCTGGACTATGGAGGAATATTTCAGAAAAATTAAATAAATATGCAAATAATAAAAGTACTGTGCAATGTGACAGTAAATAAATAATAACATCATGAAATATGAGTAAAAATAAATGTCACTACATATTTATTTGTTGCTTATTTTTTTTTAATATTTATTTATTTATTTAATTGACACCGCACATAACTTGAAATAAGCCCTGATATGAAAACTGTCACTTTCGTGTGTCAAAGGTGAGAAGGTGTGTCTTGTACTGTTTTTTGATTAGTGGATCATTTGCAGAGAGGATGTATGTGCTTTGCTTCCTATGGCTCATGCGCATACTCAAAGTTGTGACTGGGCATGTCAGATATGAATGCAAAAACAGTTACCGAGAAGTACTGTGCTAAGTGGCTACTTTAATTCAAGAAGCTCTGAAATCATCATTAGAAGTTTTTATGTGAAGTGTCTGCTGTAAACACGGCACTTAATAGTCAGTAGTCTTGCAGAAACCAGAATATACATCTGGACACAACCATGAGTGTATTTTCTTTAAAACTGGGTGGGATCAATTAGATGGTTCATGGTCTGTTGCATTTTAAAACCAATCCAATTCCTCATGAAGGTGGCGCTCAAAGAAGAGGCAGTAATTTTGATCTGCAAAGAACAATGATACTCTTGATAACCTGGTCCAACAGACAGAAAGCTTCTAAATATTATAAACTGTATACAGCTAAAAAGTCTTCCAAAAAACCCTTATTAAGCATATATATATATACTGTATGTGTATGACTTGTGCGGAGAGCACAATGAATGAATTAAAAATAAACATAACCTGCTGCAAGGGAAAAACCTTTCTGTACAATCGGATTATACATTGGTATTCAAAAACATCAATGGACGAGTGGTGAAAGTGAACTTTAACTTATCCCAGGTGGCGTATATGTTCTCTGTGGTTCAGTTACAATAATAGTGTCAGAGTCAATGTAAGGATGAAAAATTTGGCAGCTATGTTTGTGAAAATATGAATTGCAAAATATGCATTCAAAGTAAACCGTGTGTCACACGCCGTCAAAAAGAGGAGGAATGGACTATTAAGAGAGTTGATGATGAAGAGCCACAGGAGATGCAGATTTTCAAAATACCTGAATCAAATTTGATTAAACCAGTAGAACAATGGAAGACGATGCACAGCATCCACCTTCTTACTGCACATCTAAACAAATACCTAAAACTTAGTGTTACCGTCTAATTGGAAATGCAAACATGCCATGCCAGAACATAGCTGCAGCATTTTAACATGTAGTATATCAATAGATCACAATGCTTACCTAAATTCTATTTACTGTTGTTATACCATATAGTGAGGCAATAGTCAAAATGACAGTAAAATATTGTAGCAGACAGAAGCACTTCTCAAATGCATGGAGCCAGTTTTAATGTTCTACGTGCGTGTGTGTGTCTTGCCTTTTCTGTTTCCGCACTCATTATAATATAAGAATTAATCATTAAGTTTCAGTTACTTTCTTCTACTGAGGCACTGAATTGATAACAGCAAGTTTAGCCTTTTATTTTGTCTCATCAAGTTTTTTTATTTACTTTTATTTACTGTGTCCCTGAAATAGGGGTGTTTAAAGTGCAAAGACTAGAGGAAATTGGCAGATTTTTAGGAAGAAACCCTGTGGGTGTAGCCTTTCCAGTGATTCATTACAAATTTTTTAATGAGTTGTCCCCACACGTGCATTCTCATTTGAAAATCATGTCTAGCCCCGTGAATCTAGATGGCCGAAGGTTTATGTTTATGTTATTGACAATTCATCAGTTAAAAAACAGTACTTGCTAGAGCCAACCGTTTCCACATTGACGAGTGAAAGGGATTGTTTTCATTTTAGAGCTTATTTCATGTTTTGTGCTGTGTGGGTGAAATAAAGCAACGAAAAAATGATAAATATGTGAAGAAATATGAAACAAAAATTGTATTCTGCGACATGTTTGTTTATTCTTATATTTAATGTCGTTAATATGCATTTATTGTCACATTTCACTGTGCTTTTATTTATTTTTGTATGTATTTATTTATTTAATTTTGTCAGAAATATTCCTCCATACTGGACAGGATATCAGACTATTGATGGGCCAACTCTTACATACACCCGCACAGGGCCTTTGGAGTCACTAATTAAACTAGCCTTCATGTCTCTGGACATATGAGTAGAAAACTAGAGTAACTGAAGGAAAGTCCAAGCAGAGGGATGTGAACCTGGGATTCTGTGTTCATGAGCCAGCATTGCCACTCACTTTTACCACAGTGCAGCCCTAAGGCAAACTTGAGGGTTTTTTTTCCTTATAAGACTTTAATATGATGTAGTATTCCATGCAAAAATCATTTGGTAAACACTCTTCTACGTTTTATTCGCAACTTCATAAAAAATAGGCTATAATTTCAGGCAACATAGTATATGTGTAAGTGCTGTGGTCTCATAGGTTCAAGAGACTGGGTCTGAATCCTAGCCATTCACCTTTGGCCATTTAGGAAGTGCTTTCAGGATCTGTAGGTTTTCTCCAGGTAAAATGATTTCTTTCCTCATTCCAAATACTTGCAAGTTCAATTTAAGATTGGGACCTCATTCAGTATTGCTTCCTGTCCCAACTGGTTTCACCAAATGAACTGAAGGATAGAAAGTGTACTTTTACAGTACATTCTACTTTTATGATTACTTCAGTGTTTCAAATTACAGTCCAATATAATTGTAATTTTTGTAGTAACTAAATAAAACTGATCAAAGTAATAAGCCATCAGTTTAAAAATCTCTGATGAAATAAATTGTCTACAATATTGAACAAGTTTGCATATCCATTTGCTTAATTGGCTAAATGTCTTTTACACTGCTTATGCACACTGTGCACACATACTCTACATACATGCCATTTATAAATAATTGTGTGTAACAGTTTTTCTTTTTTCCTGTTCACAGCCTGCAAATGCTATGTGGACCAATAAACTCAATCCACAATTGTTTCACTTAGCAGACTAAAACCAGGTGTGCTCTGTATTTCTCCGTGTTTTTGGGCTTTGCTTGTATGTAATGCAACAACTTCCCTTCTGACACATCATTCAGACCAGTCACCGGACAAGTATTGCATTGCCAATTGCATCCTTGGCACTCTTTGACCAAAGCCAGTTATGAGGGAGCCATTCTTTAAGACATTAGGGCCATATCCTTTGCCACTTGTGGCCAGGATAGAATTTGGCTACCTAATTTAACAGTTTTGAAAATGAGCTGATTAAAGAAACACAAACGCCTGCTTTTCTGTGAAAAAAATGTTTAATAGTTCACTGAGCTGCTGGTTTATACCTACTCTTTGGAGCGCAAAGCAGCAGGGAAAACAAAAGTATTATAAAAATGTCTTTGATTTAACAGTAAAATGCAGGACAACTTCACAGGTGGAATGATTACATTAAGTTGGCAAAAGAGCTGCTCTAGTAGAGCTAAGTGGCATCAACCTTTAGTGTCCGAAGGTCTGAATGCCTTACTGTTGTGATGACAAGCTGTAGCCATTCTGGGTACATCCCAACATGTGGGCTAATAAACCAGCAGGTCATCTGTCCACAGCAGAGATGGGTTTTCATAGCATGATGATCCTCCGCCTACTACCATCTGCTTCTCTTATTAATTAGGTGACAGCAAACTTCATCTGCCTGCCAGTGCTCCAATTACAATAATTACATCTCCAAAGCCACCCTGTGGCCTTATCTAGTAGGCTGTGTTGCCTACCAGGGGGTTTCACCTCCTCAGAGTTATTATACATCTTCTATAATTATTATTAGCATTTGTGATTTTTATGCCAGGATCTAATAAGTGCGCCTCTGCCATCTTCACCTAAAAGTCATATTTAAATGTCTACTGCTGTATCCCGGTAAAGTAACTATTTATACGAGAGGGGAGAATAAAGGTGGTTGTATGTTGGGAGTTCTGTAATTTCCCATGAGTGTCTTCTGCCGAGGCAACCTGAAGAACTATCAGGGAATTGTGCAATGAATGAGGCTCCAAAAGTCAGGTTTAAGTGATTAGATTTTTGCATAGTCTGACTTATTGCTGTTTTTTGTACAAAATGTATTGCATTATGAAAAAAAGTGTAAAGATAAATAAGAGACATATTTCACTATTTAATAAATAAATAGTTAATGCTTGAAAATAGTATAAATTTTAACCTCTGTGTCCTTTCACCTCATAAATGCTTAAGACAGCTATAGCTTTTCCCCAGAATTAAAGAAGTCCATCGATTTTGAGTATCCTTTTATAGAATTTGTAGGATACATTACATAAAGCAGTCTTTATTGTATATAGTAACTCTCACAGACAGCACTATAACAAAGCAATTAATATCCTATAATCCTTTAATTATACTTAAAAAGATAAAGCTTGATGTAGCCAGGAAAGCCTGGCTGTTCTCCAGATTTAATGATGGACCCTGTTGTTTAACAGTAGTTAGGCAACAGTTACACCATAGATGATTTGTTTTGGTTCACCCAAAATCTACACTCTAAAAATAAAAAGGCAGCCTGTGGACTTGTGAGTGACACACCTCTGCTTTGTCCCTGCTGCAGCATGCAAGATCAAGTTTCATATTGCACATCGGGTGGACCTAACAATAGGAACTGAAGGTGCTTTTTGACATTCAGACATCAAAAAGAGATTAGCTCAGCTTCATTTAGCTGTGCCACGAAGAGCTACAGTGTCTATGAAATAATATTAGAAAGAAAAAAACTAATAAATGCAACTGTTTATGCATGCTATTCACCATTAAACTCTCCCAAAAAATGAAAACATACACAGTATTTTCCAGCATGGACATTTAGTTCAATACTTTAACAACAGTTGCAATTTAATATGTGCCATATCAAAGAAGCTTTTTAAGATGTTTGCTCCTTGCTTATTTATTGAATGCAGGGCACACTAAACTCTTTTTCTTTATCCCAATAAATAATCATTTTCCATCATCCTTGTCTTATTTGCATGTTTTTTCTCTCTCCCCTCCCCTCGTCTCACTCTGGAAAGGTGAAGAAAAGGAGCCCTGTTTTGTGATGCCTTTCTTTATTTGGTGTGGAGACTTGGATGATTGAGATTATTCAAACACATTTGGGTCATGTAGTTACAGTATCATTAAGGAAGTGACCACAAATCTTGATTATCTACCCTGCATATTCATTTGTGTTGGAAATCCCATGTAAAATGATCAGTGAAACAGTCAATATATAATGCACATTGCTTTTCTCGACATTCCTGTAAATGCTGCCATAACTGAATTCTTTGTATAAATTCTGCATGGAATCAACCATTGTTTAAAGCCACCAGTCATCTTTATGGATGCCTGGCTGACTCTGAAAGCCTTGTTCTTCATTTAAAAGTAAATGTGACAGGTTTCAGAGTTAAGTGACTAAAAGCATGAAGAAATGGTTTAGTAGAGATGCTGGAGAGCATTTTTATCGCCATATTTCTCTTATTACTATTTTTGCAGATTTTTGATGTATGTCCTGTTCAGTCCTTTTTGCAAATAATGTGTATATATATAGGCAGCACAGGGGTACGGTGGATGGTGTTCTTGCTTTCCAGTTCCCATGCTTTTGGCTTGAATGCTGGCTCAGTCACTGAGTGTGTACAGCATGAACATTTCCCCTGTTTTTAATGTGGGTTTTTTTTAATCCATATCTTCCAGTTTTCTACCTACACTGAAAAGGTATACATGTCAGGTTAATTTGAGACATATGTGTCCTGTCTTATACCAATACTGCTGAAACAGGCACCAGGCTCAGCAGCCCTGAATTGGATTAAGATGGTTTGAAAATGGATGGATAAACAACATAACATGTAAAGTATGATGCATTGAAGGCTTAAAAGTTTTGTTTTTTTTTGTAGAATAGGCTAGTATCTCAGATTCAAAAATCAGCATGCTATCCTTAATTACTGAATACATGTATTGAATCTTTTTTGTTGAAGAGAAGGAAGATTGTTTTTAACAATTCAGAATGCAACACTGAGCATTATACAAAAATATATCATACATCGTTTCAGCACACTGTACTTTATTATAAAGCCACTTCAGCCCACGCTAATACTTCATTTTAACCACATTGTTAGAAAAACATCAGCGTTACTTAAGTAATGAAGGTCAAAAACTGGAAGCTGTTTTCAATTCGTCTCTCTCTAGTTGTCTTAAATAATGACTAACAAAAAAAGAAGTACAATGACTGTGGTGGGTTGGCACCCTGCCCAGGATTGGTTCCTGCCTTGTGCCCTGTGTTGGCTGGGATTGGCTCCGGCAGACCCCCGTGACCCTGTGTTCGGATTCAGCGGGTTGGATAATGGATGGATGGATGGAAGTACAATGAGTGCTAGTAACTCTGCACTGATGTTATGTATTCAAAGAAGGAAAAAGTCAAAATCTTTTGTTTTTTAATACTTTCAATTCACACCCCACCCCTACCCCAAGCAAAGTACTCAAGACAACCTCCCCCTTTTTTATTAATCAAATAAGCCAAATTTCAAAGACAGCTTATTTTGTAGTGATGGAGGGTGAGAGTATTCCATCAACACTCTGCCAGAGAATTGAGTAGTGAGGCATCTGTTGAAATGCAAGTGTTAATATACCAATTTATGCTAACCCATCTGTAGCAGAGTCAGTATATTTTTCTGAACATAAAGGAAGGCAATGACATTTTTCATTGGGCAGAGTAGGATATAACACCTTATATATAGAGTAACATAACATTATCAAACCAGATTTATTTCTGTTCAGGATCACAGGGAAGTGGAGCTTATTCTGCAAGCTGTAGACTGAGTCCAGTCCATTACAGGTCGCAGGCACATACACACCCACCCTCACATCACACAGGTCTAATTTGGATTCACCAGTTAACCAATCCAGTACATTATAGAAGATAAAAACATGCAGACACCGGGGGGGAAATATGCAATCTCTATGTGAAAAACTGTCTAGAATGGAGTTCAAAACCAGACTGCCGGCATATAGCTTTGATCCCCTGCAAACCATGAATTGGGTTAAGTGAATTCATATATATACACCTGTTTTAAATACTTACATAAATAATTATATTTTTACATACATATCTAAAATGTTGACATTTAGCAAATGGGTCATCATCGCTGTCTTTTTCATTTGGCCTGAAAAGTTGTTTACTCCTTCCAGTCTAGCTTGGTCCTAAATAAGCTGTTATTGGCTGTTGCATCCCATGTTCTCCACCAAACATGGTTAACGCAGCATCTCGTTTTGGAAATGGTAAGGTAATTAAAGGCAACTGTGTATCAAAATTCTTTTTAACTATATCTTTAAACAGTTCTACCCTTCAGCGTTATACAGCTTCTATACACGTAAGCGAAAGAATAAGATGCATTTTGTAATATGCAGTCATTGTTTAAGAACCTGTAACATTTAAGTGTCAAAT
The DNA here is from genome assembly GCF_900747795.2 of Erpetoichthys calabaricus. Lineage (NCBI taxonomy): Eukaryota > Metazoa > Chordata > Cladistia > Polypteriformes > Polypteridae > Erpetoichthys > Erpetoichthys calabaricus. The sequence continues at coordinate 74,088,663 of NC_041402.2, forward strand.
CAAAATACAGAAATTTCTAACTTGTGCAATTGGAAACAATGTGCATTGTGTTTCTCATGGCTATCAGTATCACTTCAGCATCCAATAATATCTAATGTAAAGTGAGTGAGAAAGAAATTACTTGAAATATAAATTATACTTTCAACTATAAAATTACTCCAACAGAAAATTCAAGGAAGGATTATTTTTTGAAGAATCTGTATATTAAGTTTGGAGCTGATCTACAACAATGTAACATGGTGAATGAAAACAAAGATAATTTATGTACAGGTGCCTGGTCATAAGGCACCTGAACGACTAGCCGTCATTATTGTATATTATATTTATCTGCCATTCACGACTTTTGGCACTCAGTTTTCATTTTGTATTACAATGTCATTCAGTTACTACAATGAATTGTATTTTAATACCTGTTTTAAATAATTAAACTTTAAAGGTTTAAATGCAGTATGTCACGGATTTTAGAAGAACAAATACCCATGTTTTTACATAAACTTAATTAAATGAAACGTCTTTACACTATTCTCATATTTCCTTCAACATTTGCACCGTCTGTCATCTCCAAGACGCTCACTACGTAAACACTGTATACATCAGTTATACTGTACTTTCTTGGCCCTCCACAAAAACAACACGGTTAGCATGTAAAAAACTTGCGTCTGTGCTCTCGTTCTCTGGACACAAATGATGTTATATGGAGAGTTTATTTGTGGTTTCTGCTTGCCACATGAACGCGACATTACGCATCAGTTTTCTCTGCCCACTTAGTTTTGTTTATATATTATAGTACTGCACACTAATCAACCCAATGCATACATTAATTGTCGCAGTCCATCTTAGGACACTTTAGCGTTGATTCCCAGACTCACACTGGACCAGTTCCGAAGCTGCCGACCTAACATTTTCTTGGACCGTGGGAGAAAAACGGAGACCCCGGAGGTCATCAAAACGCGAAGGAGAATTGATCTGGGGTTCAAGCGCTGTGAAACAGTAGCGCTAAGTCCTGGGAAGAGCGGTGAGCTAGCGAACAATCAGAACTCTATTTCCAGTTTAACGCATCATAAAAACCCATTTAATCCAGACAGTGTCTCTCCGCGGTTAACGCAAAGCAGATGTGAAGCATGAGAGCCCCACAGCTGTACTCTTTATGTTAAGAGTGCGGTTAACATGCAAGATTAGAAGCGGGGACAATTTCAGCGACACGCGTTTTAATTCGGACTTTGCAACTTGACTACGATTGGACCCAGAGTTTTTTTAAACTAAACGTTACTTCGTCTTTAGAAATAAATTTGCACTTGTCAAAGGTTTACCGGTGTCCCCAAATGACTCGCCAAGTGTGCATATTGCATCCAGCAGAATATTTTGCACAAGAAAGTAAAAAAATCAAAAATAATTAGAACAGCGGCATAAACACACACTATCATTGACGGAAAATATGCAGACATTTAATTTTTTTATAAAAATATATAAATGTAAAATGCACATGTAAGAAATGCAGGGTGATGACAGAAAAGTCACTATATTATTGGGTATTCGCACAGTCATTTCTGCGCCACATCATCAGACTTTGCTTGAATCCGAAGTTTGTCATGAATTGTTGTTTTAGCCTATTGTCACATGTTCATATTGTACTCGTGTTCGTAATAAAACAGAATAATCCTTTCGCAGTTTCTTATAATTTCCCCAGAACCTGATTATTTACCAAGACTCATTTCTTACTCATGGTTGAGCGTCCGACTTTTTTTCCAACAGCTCATCTCATTGTACCTTTCCTGACAGCTTCTGGTGGTATAGGGAGGCAATTTCAAGCCGTCGTACAAGTGCTACACAAAGAGAATATGACATTTAACTTACCTTGTGGAGGCTGAGGTCGAACTGAGGTAACTACAGTGAGAGTAATCCACAAAACAGAACAAAAACCACAAATCCGTGTTCACTTTTGCTGAAAATTACGGGAAAACAACTGCCACATATGATCTTTAGTTTGATGCCAACTTGGGCTATTTCAACGCCCTGCTGCTAGACGAAAATACTTTAAAAATCCTTCCATTGATTCTAAAACAATGTTTTCAAAACTAAATAAAAAAAATAAAAAAACGACTCCTTTGGATTTAAAGCGACGATGACGTTTCGGTAAATAAAATTTGAGGTAATTCAGTTCCCAGTTTCTTACAGTTCAAAAGACAATTTTATTTCAAAGAAAGCTTTAACTCTGATATGTTTCTTTATTTCGTATTATCAGTCTTTGGTTTTCCTTCCGTTTTTATCTGTATCTTGTGGTGATGGACATGTGTTATTTCTTGTCTGTTCAGTTTTGATAAGTGCGCTTTTAAATCGTTCCCCCTAAATCTTATCTTTATTCCGATGCCTCATCTTCCTCCAGCATCGGATGTCACTTTCCAAAATCTCGAACTGTAGTAAGTGTCATGCACAGGCCTTCCAAAAAACTGGAATTGTAATGAATGATTCTCGCAATTGCCGAAATTAGTTCACATTCATTGTGAACAATGCGTTCGTTGTTACGGCACTGACACTTTCGCTTACTTCATGTAGCCGAAAGCAGTCTGCGTCCGACGTCTGTCAGGTAACACAAATACCTCTAACTGGATCGGAACCGATACAGCTGTTTGAAGAACACCCCTCGAGGTTCCAGGCTGCAAGTGGGCACTTGAGACTAGAAGCCTCCAGTCGACACTTCTGAACAATAGACAAAACCAAAATAGCCACTTCACCGTCCACCTTTCCGACAGAAGTCCTTCAGTACCCGCCAGTCCCCTTGGCACGTCCTGACAGAAGAAGGGCGTATTGATTACAGGATGCTCCTTAGTCTCCGAAGCGAAAAGCTTGTTAAAGAAGAGTGAGATGCGGACGGCGCACTGGACCTCAGTGCAAGTCGCGCTACAACGTTACAGACAGGGGCTGCTTGATCCTGAGCTGCCCTCCCGCTTCTCTCCGTTCTGCCGCCGTCCGTCTGCGCTTAAGGAGACACCATCTGGAGCGGGGATCCGCGCTCTGGCTCTCCTAATCTCACTCTCTCTCTCTCTCTATCTCTCTCTCTCTCTCTCTCTATCTGACAGTCCTCAGAGCCGAGTTGACAGCCTCTTTCGTTGCTCGCTTCTGCAATCGCTCTCCCAGCCGGTTCGTCAAGCTGATGACTCCTCCTATTTTTACCCCCCCCCCCCCCCCCCCCCCCCCCCCCTCCCATTCATCGGAGGCGAGCAAGCGCCTGGTTCTGCGTTTTCGTTAGCCGGTAAAGCAACCCTTATTCTAGCGCGCTCACGAGGAACTAATTCAGGCACGAGCTGCGATATCTCTGCTGCATTTCGGACACCCGTACAGGACTACCCCAAAAACTTCTCAGGAGTTTTGCGTGAATATGTTCTGCGATGGAGACCTTTCGCCAGCAGAGTTAAAGTGATGTTTTAACTTTGTTAGAGCGTGCTGATAAAGTCCCCTATGTCGAATTCATAAAATCGGCCACAATAATATAAACGATTGATGAATAAAACAGTACAATTTAATTACTTTTCTGTTATAAAAAATTGTGTCACCGTTTCCTCAGCATAGAATACGAAAAAAATGAGCGAATGCTGTTATGAATTTGGGATAGCTGCCCATAATGTCTGGCGGATTTTTTTCTTTATAAACAATGGCACTTTCACGCTGAGACAGATCGCTAACATTTCATATATCAAAACGTAGTTTTGTTAACCTATATTTTCTTATTGGTGCTTGTTTAGCAAATCAGAAATGACAATTTCTACCTTTTTCTTTTTTCGTATTTATAGTTTAACATTTGATTCACCAAAGTTTATGTAATTTATTGCAGGGCGAACATTTACAACTACATCTTTCTTTCTTTCTTTCTTTCTTTCTTTCTTTCTTTCTTTCTTTCTTTCTTTCTTTCTTTCTTTCTTTCTTTCTTTCTTTCGCAGTGCCATTTACAGCCGGTGAGGGGCGCTGTTTCCTCGCAACAGCACAGATGCGCACTCGCGTCTCTGTCCCGATTTGCCTGACTGCTATTTCATATCGGCGCATGTCCCACAGACCATTAACCATTTGATCTCCACCTCTGTCTGGGTCGCTGAGAAACACTCGAAATTAATCATCAAACATCTGCAAGAGATATTATCAGCTAAACCTTTTTACTGAAACTATACTAATTATTTTGTTTTAATTTTAATGTACAATTTCATTTAAAAACGGTCTTTTCTGCCTATTAATGGAACAAGTGACAATGCACGGTTTAAGTTTTACTTTACTTATTCGCTTTCCTTTAAATGAAGCTCCGTGCATGATTTGTTAAATACATTATATTTGTTCTGTTTCTGTAGACATAGATATGATAAAATAAAGGACATTTAGTTAACTGTATAGTTACATAGATTTCATACCAATGCTCTTAACAAAGTTTCGTGAAGGGACCCTTAAAGGCAGTATTCATATCACACTCATACAAGCAAACTATTGCAATCGTATATTTATTTCTTAATGCTTTGACCACACTAGGAGGATGTTTTTTGTTTCATTCCTTTTTGGGGTTAGATAAATTTATACATAAATTCTTTGTAGTCACTAATTAATGTGAGGTCACATAATGTATTGTATAGTAATTTTTTCCCTCTGACTAATAATATCTTTTTGATATCATTTGTTGAAAAATTGAGTTCTTCTTTTGTTCTATTTTTTTATTCAATTTCTGCCAGTGCTTGCCAAGAAACCTTTTTAAAACAGAAAAATATTTTCCCTTCATTTAAAATAATCATATAAATATGTGTTTTATTATGTGATAACACATTTAATGTGTCCAAATGAATCCTTTAATTATTTCTACAGTGTACTTGCTTCATCTAGTATTGGTTTCTGCCTTGTGCTCAGTGATGTTCATAAAGGCTTAGTTTTACCAGAGCAGAAAATGATCAAATAGATATTAAATGTTTTGAGCCATGTGAATGATGTAAATGCTGCCACAAGGAGATACATATTAGGAAACGAATGATAAGCCAATAGCACATTAAATAATACTTTATAATTTGTGAAGTAATTCCAGTCGACTGTCCGGGAAGTCATATTTTTGTTTTCTCAGCAGGATGATACTGCAAATACAGGTGAGGGGGTCAGATATGATTGAGGATTTATATGACATAAGTCAGATAACCTTTGCTGCTCATGTGTGGAAGAAGTATTGACTTTGCATAATTTAAGGTTTTCGATTTACACCCTGCTCTCTGCATGCATATCTCTGCAGAAACTGTAATTGGTTAGAATAATCTTTGTTTTACTAATGTGTCTAGACAATAGTATCTTAAATTTTTTGATCCACTAACTCTTTCAGCTATTGCTTTAGAACTGGGGCAACGTTATTTTGAAAAAGTCTGATCAATCAGAAACAGTTCAAGAAAGCGATCCATTACCCAGAAATAGGCTCAATCAAAGCAAAAAAAAAAAATTAAAAGCAAACTGTAATTTTTAAAAATAACATAAAGAAAACCACTGTCATAGCAATTCATTTAAGTGATAATACACCTACACGGCTTTCCTAACCACATATAACAACCACACAGCATTAGTACTGCAGTCTCAGCAACACAAGAAACTTTAGTAAAGTGGCAAGATAGTAAGTGGAGACAATAAAAGCAAGGAAGCTTTTCAGCATAATTGTGCACAGTTTGTATTACTATAAAAAAACCTTTAAAATATCAAGAGAAATGCAGGTCCGGAATCTTTAATCTTATTCAAATAGAGACCTTTCAGAAGCTTTGAATGTTAGAAAAAAAAGTTAAAGCCTGCTGCTACTTTGAAAAAGGTTTCCAGCAAAAACTCACAAACTTATTTGGATTCAATTTAAGATTTTAAACCGATGTCAGAAAATATTTTTCCTTCAAAGAACTACAATATCCATCTGTCCAAGGCTAAATGATGGCACAGTGATTTGATTTGCTATCTCAGGGTTTGCCTTCCACACTTTCTCCATATTCATGTGGGTTTCTTTTGGGTTGCTTGGTTTCCTCCTCCTTCCTTGAAATTTACATGCAATGTTTGCTGGTAATGTGTGGTCCATTAGGAGTGAGGTGTGGGTGTATCCATAAATGTGTCGTGTGAAGGACTAACATCAGGTTTGGATTTTCTTTTGTTTCTTTCCTATCGCTGACTGCTTCCTAAAACACTGTAATGGATGAAATCAATGATAAAGTGTGGTGATATATAAAATGGATGGTGATACTAACATTCTCAAGCTTACTTGATGCAAATTCCACATGGTTAACCACTGGGTGCAGAATTTACTCCCATGCTGGATCAGTGCAGCAGCAGTCCTGACTTTACTGTGCCACCCTGTTTGATTTAAATTGTTGATTTTTTTTTTCTAAAACATAAATCTATCTATCTATCTATCTATCTATCTATCTATCTATCTATCTATCTATCTATCTATCTATCTATCTATCTATCTATCTATCTATCTATCTATCGAGTAGGTGTATGTGTGTAAATGAGAGTTCCGTTAGATGGCTAATGCCTCCTGCATGGTTTGTTCTTGCATTGTAAATGATCCGATTTAATACCTGTCTCCCCTTCACATGTAATGGAACATGTGGGTTCAGGAAACAAAAATATATTGTGTTCATATAAAGCTAACATATATACCCATTCAAATTTTGCATAACAGTGTATGTATAAGTGATACCTTGAGGTTCATCATATTTCAACTAGACATCATTTTAGAAACACCAATTAGGATTAGGATGTGACAAGGCCTGATGTGTAAACAATACATAATTTTCATATGCACAAATAAGGCTATGGAAGATATAACAGAAAGAGTGAGATAGAAGCTAAGCTATTAAAGGTATATAGTTTATACACACAATACTGCGGTGACAATCTTGGAAAATGCTACTCAAAGAATGTGGACATGTCAGACGCAGCAAGTACAAAGCAAAGCATGAAATATACTTATGCTAAGAAGATCAGCATTAGGAGTTTGTAGATAGAGTAGCAAAAGATAAATGGGAAAATGAGCTGAAAGAACCTCTGATAGAAGAAGGAGTTCCAGATTGACTCTCTTGAAAAAGAATGAAAGCCATAAAGATACAATGAAGGCTAAAAACAAAATAGCCAATGTTTTATTCATAGAGAGAAGAGATATGTTAACTGGACTTACAAAAAGACATCTAAAAAAAGGATGAGGAAGGCATTTGTGTCAAGTGTCATGTTATAAGATTTAAAGATGAGGTCAATGAGAATGGGAAAGGGAAATGGGGAAATGGCATATGAAGAAACCATCCGTAAGAGAATAAAATAAAAAATTTCTTGAATAATAAAAAGAAAGAAAACATTTCACAAACTTTGTAGAGCAAAAGAAGGAAACAGAATCCATATTAGGGGCCTCATTTATACAAATTCCTTATGCATAAAAAGGTGCTCGAAATGTGTGTACCCATGCAAATGTCAGTATTTATATAAGAAATTTTGATGAGGGAACATGCATATATTTAGGGCAACTTTGACCCATGCGTATACAACATTTTGGAGAAACAGGGAAATAATGACACCATTTGATCAAGTAGGGAGATGCAGCCAAACCTGATAAGTGATGACTCGCATACATAATAATGCATATCAGTGTGCCATTATTATAATGTGCATTGACATGACAAACATATTACACTTCAGAAGTAATAGATATGATGTACATACTCCATTTTAGTTCCCTTTTAATAGGTCTAATGCTGCATATTTGCACTGAAGAACTTTTTTGGCTATTCATCAGCTACATTGGCTACCTGTTTTAACTTCTCGGCTAAGCTTCAGTCCTTTGTGCCCACTATGCAGGGAACCATTAACTGATTGGCGAGGTGCTGCATCCAGTTTTCATATGGTGTGGGTGTACATGTTATACATAAAACATATTTTTGCCAGCATGAAAAAGCAATTTGTAGCAGTGTCCAGTTCTCGTAATGTACATGGAGCAATTTACTGCTCTGACATCGCAATAAGGGCACTTAGAGAGAATGAAGCTGCTTTTGTTTACCGTGATCAGTAACATTCCATTAATGCACAAAAACATTGTGCCTCAGTGGCTTGGGTCTACATTTAATTCATTTATTTTTGAAGCAAAGTAGCTTTGATAGATGTGATGGTGCTGTACATGGTGGCTGTTTTTTTGGTAAGGTAACTGACTGAAACCTCAGTGCTTCACATGGCCTGCACTACTCATTGTAACAGCAGTCATGTCATTAATTGTGCCAGATAATAGCAGCTACCCGTTCAAATGCTGGCACCTTATGCCTTTCCTAGAGCCCCAGAACACAGAGGTGAGGCACTATAATGCCACACATGATCTTGTGCTCTAAGTTGTGGAGTGCAGCCAGATACTCTTGAATGGAGATGGTGGGGTCTCGATGCTTCAGATGGGAGGTTGTTCTACCAGCCAATGAAGTTCTGCAGCTTTGTGATTGCATACTGTATGTATGAGGTTGATTAGTATGCTCCATATATGGATGTTTCATGTTGACTGTGATTTATAAAGGGTAAATTGCAGAGAATTGTGTGTATGCCAGGATTTATAAATCTGATTTTTTTTTTCAGTATATGCATCTTCATGTTTTTTTTTTTTTTTGGCATGTACATATTTTCATGCGCAAACCAACACAAAGTTTTATAAATGAGGCCCGAAGTCCAGTTAAAGTTGCTAGTTACCATGCACATATTTTGGCATGTGGGAGGGAAACCAGAGGACATGGAGAAAGCTCATGTAGACACAGGGACAAATTTCCAAATCATCACAGACAAGTACCAACTTAGAAATGAATCCTGAAATGGAAGCTATTGCACATTCCCATGCAGTCCACTAAATAGCAAGTTCATGTTAAAACATTTTTTTCTTGCTCTGATATAGAGCAAGATATTCAGTGGTGATTTTATACATTCTTAGAACAATTACATTATTCTTTTTCCACCAACTAAAGTTCTAATGTTGTTTGGAAATTCATAAATGCTAACTACTTAGAGTTCTTCTTAGAAAAAAATGTAAAATTATGTATAATCAAAAGCTTTGTCGTTTGTGGTATGTGTTAAATTATGTTCTCCCATTTGAAAAAGTTGCACTGCTGTAATATTTAACAAAAAACAATTAAATGCTGTAGTCAAAACAACAGCATTTTTAGAATTTGCAGCTAAGTTAAAAAATATTGTGACTTCTACTGCTTAGTCATAACTGGAACACCTTATTGCATAAAATATAGGAAACAAGATTAGATTAAGAGATGCTTTAAATGCTTTAAATTCTAACAATATGGTCCCGACCAACATACTACAAGTGGAACTGTAGACACCAATTATAAGTTTGTACTGAGGAATGACTTGCTGAAACTTTAAAAGCGACAGGTAGAATACTGCAAAAAACTGTAATTGCACTGAAGGCAAGTTTGCACAGTCAGAAGTTTCACAACTGGCTGCATCTTTATCAGCTATAAACCATAATGGTGTATGGCATAGTAAACAAAGAGAATGAAAACAAAAAGCCAGCTGTACCTATTTCTCACCTGGACAGGCTTGTGGCCTTTGGTGTGCTACGGTCTCATTCAGCCTTGTGTACAAGGTCATAAACTCCACCGTGGAATATTCTGTGATTTGCACATTGTAACTGTATGACTAGATGACTTGACAAGTGGATTATGTGGCTCGAGTAACCCAAGATTTTTTTTCATGGACCTTTTTGATATTGTTTGTTGTTGTCCAGCATTGGTCACCATTCAGTCCTGTCCTATTATCAACGTGCTCTCTTTGAAAACATGAGACAAAACATTTTTCTTGGCCATCACTACAAACTACGTGAAGTAAGTAAAATATAAATAAAAGTAATTTGTATGTAGAGTATGCCTTTAAATTACTCATTTTGGGATTTTCTTGTGTGAATAGGGGTGTGTGGCCATAGGGCCACCCAAAAAGCTAAACATTGACTGAAACTATTACAGAGAACATTTAATATCCAGTCATTTACACTATTTTATATGGAAATCTGTTAAATGGAAATGTTGTTTTCCTATTCTTTGTTGCCAACTATTTTTATGTTAGTGTTACGCTAATTTATGTTTTCCTCCTTTTCATTTGTTATGAGGGTGGCACAGTGGTAACGCTGCTGCCTTGCAGTAAAGAGACCTGGGTTCACTTCCCGGGTCCTCCCTGCATGGAGTTTCATGTTCTCTCCGTGTCTGCGTGGGTTTCCTCCGGGTGCTCCGGTTTCCTCCCACAGTCTAAAGACATGGAGGTTAGGTGGATTAATGATTCTAAATTGGCCCTAGTGTGTGTGCTTGGTGTGTGTGTCCTGCGGTGGGTTGGCGCCCTGCCCAGGATTGGTTCCTGCCTTGTGCCTTGTGTTGGCTTGGATTGGCTCCAGCAGATGCCCGTAACCCTGTGTTCGGATTCAGCGGGTTGGAAAATGGATGGATGAATGGATGTTTTTTGAGGTTTTCATTTATTTATTTATTTATTTTTGATTAGATTACAAGTATACATGTGTACTATTCAGGTGTTTATGTGTATGATGCATGGTGGTGTAGTTTTCTGTTACTATTTTATATTTTTGGGTTTGTCTTTGTTTTCCAGGACTAGTTCTGCCTTGCTCCCAGTGCTGCTAGCATAGATTCTGGTTTCTCCTGGTATTAAAATAGAATTACATGAATGGCTGGATGGATGAATGGGTTCAAGCATGCATGTGAACTATACAGGAAAAACAATATGTATTCCAATATTTTAAATCCATTTCTCCACTGCAAGTTGCTTTGTCATAAAAATGATATTTTACCACTCTATGCTGTGCAAAATTAACAAAATAATAATCAAAGAAACTGAGCTGACAGGTGTGTGCATGTTGGAGAATTTATCCTAACTTGCTTTATAAGCATTGCACATTTCAAGCCTTAATATTCACATGCGAATTGAAACAAGCATATCTGAGCCGTGACTATCAGATACAGCATTGGGCTGCAAATTATTTCTTGTAGCTCTGTTGCTGCTTTGAACGCGGCAAAAAAGATTTCCAGTCTACACTTTCCTAATTAAAGTCAGGCAAACAGCATGGCATGACCTTATCAAAATTCTGAATGCATTTTTTGCTAATGATGGAGAAAAACAACAACAAAAGTCAATAAAGAATGTCAGTTTAGGCCCAGCTCAAGGAAAGAGCGAAATAAGAAAAGCCTTCTTGTTTAATAAGGGCTTCTTCATTTCCTGCAGTGTTGTTTAATTTCCTTCATATTCTGATATGCCCAGCATTAACATCTGGTCATCTTTTCAGCATTCCCAGCCTTTCAGTTAATATGATTTCACCTTGCACACTATTTTACCATTGATTACCTGCTTGGCAAACAATGTGCTTTTGTTATAAATTGATTGTATTCATCTTCCATTTGCACCATCTAATGCTGTTCTCAGGGACCGTTCATATAAGAAGTTATGTGCGTTTGCTGGCTGCCTTCTTTTGTGTTTCAAGTTTTTGCTTCCAACCCATGTTCACACTGGAATTCAAGTGGAAAGAGGTTAGGAAGATTGTGGGGAAGGTGTCACATTATATTCTAACAGCAGAACTACCCACCTTATCTTTTTTGATTAAACAAATGTTTCTCATTTCTAAAGAGGCAGTGTTTAGATTCTGTAAGATTATACTCCATAGCATTGATGTTAAAGCAAAGTCGCAGTTCTGGGATCCTAATGTTTGTCCATTTCATCTTTGTCTATATTATAACTACATTTTCACAGAAGAAGTTGAAAATATACCTGTTTTTGAAAACTGCTTCTGTAATAATATCATTGATATTAAACACCCTATGTTGTAACTGAAGTCTGGTTCTTTTTCTTAGTGACGCTCACAGCACTTTAGCAAACTGGGCATACAAGTTAATAGCCCCAGAATCACACCTTCTAGAGCACCGAGTGGACTGGACTATTAAGTTTTAATGGACCAGTGGCTCACCCTCACTTGCCAGTGTCTTTCTTACACTGACCTGTGGAAATGTAACAGTACAGCACACTGAATACTCTTAACTTCCCCTGTCTCAGTAGGGTAGATACTAATGTACAAGGTAGCTTTCCATTACAGCCCTATCACAGGCTTGTTTGGATTTTTCACCTAAAATTCTCTGTTTTTGGTGAAAGACATTCCACCTTCTATCACTATTGCAATCAAGACAGTGTTGACCCTTAGTCCCTATAATGTCTTGTCCCTTTTGTGTGACTGAAGCTTAGTACTCATTTTCATTGACCTGACCTTTACAGATACAGTATTTAGCTGCATTAATAAAAAGATGTGACGCCAAAATAAATGCTTTTGCTGAGCTAAGGATAACATGGAACATCATAAGTTCCAAACATGAATTTACTTACTAAACTGCTTATCCAGTTCAGGATTACAGAATAATCTTAAATTTATCTAAATATTGTAATGGGTTTCATGCCAGAGTGAACAATATACTTAAGATGGTAATAGTCATGCATAAAATTTTGTCAAAATATAATTCTGGAAGAAGAAAAATTAAAGTGAAATACATTTGATCCATCCACCCTTTTTACTTTCTCATATACAAAGTATAGGGTAAGTATTGTTATCGGCCAAAGATTCGATGTTGAGATTTTGAGGAATCTCGACATTTTAGACCTTCCTGACTTTGTCATATACGAAGTATAGGGAAAGTACAGTGGAACCTCGGTTCACGACCATAATTCGTTCCAAAACTTTGGTCGTGAATCGAAGTAATTTCCCCCATAGGATTATATGTAAATACAATTAATCCGTTTCAGACCATACGAACTGTATGTAAATATATATATATATTTTAAGTTTTTAAGCACAAATATAGTTAATCAAACCATAGAATGCACAGCGTAATAGTAAACTAAATGTAAAAACATTGAATAACACTGAGAAAACCTTGAACAACAGAGAAAACTAACACTGCAATAGTTCGTGCAGTGTTATAGCGCTACCAACCGGTGGCTAAAAACACTTTTTTAATGAGTTTTAAGCACAGGGAAAAAAATGAGCATTTGAAAAAATCTGTAATTTAATAAACCACCAAGAAAAGTAACATTGCAACAATGCACACTACGAACCGATCGCTATAAACAGAAGTGAAAACAAAAACAAGCCCAGTGCATTCTTTAACTGCCTTCCTACCTTATGAGTCCAGCTCTCTCTCTCGTGCTGCCTGTGTGTGTGTGTCTCTCCGTCTCGCGCGCCTGTGTGTGTGTGTCTCTCTCTCCCTCGCGCTGCCTGTGTGTGTATGTGTCTCTCTCTCCCTCGCGCTGCCTGTGTGTATGTGTGTGTCTCTCTCTCGCGCTGCCTGTGTGTGTGTGTCTCTCTCTCTCGCGTGCCTGTGTGTGTGTGTGTGTGTCTCTCATGTGCCTGTGTGTGTGTGTGTGTGTGTGTGTCTCTCTCTCTCGCACCTGTGTGTGTGTCTCTCTCTCTCTCGTGTGTGTGTCGCACTCTCTCGCTCTCTCTCTCTTGCTCGCTACACAGGAAATGCACAAGGAGAGAGTGAACACGTACAAACCGAAAGGGAAACTGGTTTGTTCATATACCGAGTGTGTGGTCGTGAACAGATGCAAAAGTCTGGCGAACTTTTTGGTCGTAAACCGATTTGTACGTGTTCCGAGACGTTCGTGAACCAAGGTTCCACTGTATTGGAATCCTCCAAAAATTCCATTTCGAGATTTCCATGAATTTCGATGTTTTAGACCTCCCTGAGTCCAAAAATACCATTTTTGGAATTATGTCTGTGTGTCAGTCTCTGTGTGCATTTGTGTGTGTATGTAAACACGATAACTTGAGTATACTTTCACTTAGATCAACCATATTTTGCATACAAGTATTAGGTACAAAGCGTAGATTTCTATCAACTTTTGGGCTATTTACGTTAACTGAAAGTAGTACTTTACCTTTTGTTCATGCAGCTGCAGAGTCTGATTTATTCAACTTTACTTTTATAATTATTGTTCAGTATTTTATCAATTTGATTTGATTTGTTGTTGATGGTTCTTTAATGTATATAATATAAAAATATAATCATTGTTTTGCGGTTTATTCCTCAAATATCCATCCCCATATCTGAGTATACAAGAAAGTCCAGGGGAGACCACTTCCGATTTTTTTCAAACCCTTATTGTTCTGATGCAGAGCTACAGGCATACAACACCTATCCAATCAGCATCAGCTGAGTCAGAAAAAATACCACTGAATAGATAGATAGATAGATAGATAGATAGATAGATAGATAGATAGATAGATAGATAGATAGATAGATAGATACTTTATTAATCCCAATGGGAAATTCACATTCTTCAGCAGCAGCATACTGATACAATAAATAATATTAAATTAAAGAATGATAATAATGCAGGTGAAAAACAGACAATAACTATGTATAATGTTGAATGTTAACGTTTACCTAATGATACACCAGTCCATTTTATGATCCTTAAATATAATTCTAAATTATAAAGTAATGCACCCTGCCCGGGATTGGTTCCTGCCTTATGCCCTGTGTTGGCTGGGATTGGCTCCAGCAGACCTCCGTGACCCTGTGTTCGGATTCAGCGGGTTGGAAAATGGATGGATGGATGGATTATAAAGTAATGTGAAATTATGAGAACATTTTGAAGCACTAACAAGTGTTTTAGGTTATGAAAATTAGTGTTTTAGAATTGAAGTTATGTTAATCTGTGTATTTTTACAAATAAGGCCCTGAGTAATGTCTTTGTATGTTAAAAGACACACATGAAGTAGAAATGCAATTACTTTCCTGAAGCCGTTGCACTGCTGAACTCTAGATCCCAGCATTAGGACCATGTATACTCTAATTTATCTGCTGCCATTGTATAACTAAGCATTACTATTATTTGCACATCTGGTCATAGTACTGTACTGTGTTCAATGACAATAAAGTTGAATTTAAATTTGAATGAACATAAAGCACTGATCTAACAAGCATTAATCTAACATTCTTATGAAGTGTGGGGGTGTTGGGTTTGGTCCGCTTTGGAATTTCAAGTGGCACATTACATTAGAGTGTATGGGTGGTCTGTCCTTGGAATTCTGAGCTGCACTGTATACTGTCATTTGATCGAAGTTGCAGGGGTGGGGATGGGGCATTTGCAATCAACACTGCTTTTATGGAATTGGTAAAAATTGAGAAGTGCCAGTACTCCATACCAGTGTGTAACCGTCCCACTTTAATCCCTATAATCAACAATGTTAGAGCTGGAAATTAGAGTGTAAAAATTTTTTTGCACTGCAAATTACTCCATGTAAAAACCTTGGCACACAATTAACACTTATAGATGTATTTATTTTTTTAATGTAGTGTACCAACTGTTTAATTAAAAGAAAAATCTTTAAGCATATTATTAATCCTGCAATGGGATGTATCACTGTCGGCTTATTAATCCTGATGTTACCATTGGGGTGTATTAGCATTGTAATAGGAACCAAAAATGTAGATTTAAAATATGTATTTGTTTGGATGTTCTTGGAATATGTTCATTTGTCCTTTATTTTAATGCATACTTTAATTATGGCATCAGAGAGTGTTGATGTGCTAGGTGTTGGTCAGATGGACTCTTATGAAGTTGAAACACATGAAAAGGAACTTGGTCTTCATTCGTGCTAATTAGGTTTTAATGTTTTGCTATTACTGAATTATCTTTGGAAATACCTATTTGCGATTAGTCAGATTTTTGTATTATCCATTCATCAATTTTCAATTTTAATTAATTAAATTCAGGATTTGAATGAATTCAAGCCTATACTGACATCATTTGGAGCAAGGATAAAATCATCTCTTAGCTGAGCACCATTTCAAGTCATATTTATTTTGTGGCTAGTTAATAGCAGCAAGCAACTAGTTATATCAGCTAGTAGTTACTTATTCTAACCTTTATGTCTTTGGAATGTGGGAGGAAAAATGAGCATACCCTACAGAGCCCAGCCCTGAATTTAAACTGACCTGTGATCCAGCCGTAGTGATGCAGATCAGAATACTGTGGAGGCGGCAAACATAACTCGGAAAGACTCATACAGCTTTACTAACTGGACAAAGACTTGAAAATTACAATTCAATAAAACGTGCAAAGTGTAAAAGCAGTTATGCCTAAAATATGGATGACACTGATAGGAAGCAAAATCTAAAAACAAATCATGGATTCACATTGTCACAAAATTCTCATGCATTAGGCAAATTAAAAAAGCAAATTAAATTTTTAATACATTTTTGATTATATTATAAATATTATTGACTACAGTCTGAGTGGCAGTGTGTTGTAAATCTGTGATGCACTTGTTTCAATGCAACTGAAGTACTGTGGGAAAGTTTGGTATCACACTATAAAAAGATATAGTCTCAGTCAAAGCTGTGTAGAGAAGAGCAATCAAGTGAATCCCTGAACTAAAGAACATGTTCCTACTTTGTAAGTCTAAGTAAACTGTACCTGTTTAGTCTTGAACACTGGAAACTACAAAGGGAAGTAATTCAAAGTCATCAGAATTTTCTAAAGTACCCATAAAGCTGATCTTTAAGAACCATTTTAGTTAAATAGAGATCATGTACTCAAAATCATGAGTAGAAATAAAGGAGGTGCATTCAAGAATGAAAACAGGATGCATACAACAAATTGTTTAGATCAGTTGTTCACAAACTCAGTTCCTGGGATGCCATGGGTCAGTTGCAGTATACCCTAGATCACAGGTGTCGAACTCCAGTCCTCGAGGGCCGCAGTGGCTGCATGTTTTCATTCTAACCATCTTCTTCATTAGTGAGATGTTTTTACTGCTAATTAACTTCTTTTGCTTTAGTTTTAATTAACTTGACTCAGGCCCCTTAATTGTCTCTTTTTCCTTAATTAGTAGCCAAACAATAATGAGACATCAAACAAGCCACCATATGACAGAAAAATCAACAGATTTGGAAATGTCTGCTGTGGCAGAATGAGAGCAGCAACAAGCAATTGAATTAAATAACGGGCTTAATTAACACCAAGAATCAGCTTCTCATTAAGAGACTGGTTGGAGTAAAATTGGTTGGAGTTTGAAATCCCAGTTTAGCTGGTCATCTGTTGGCTCGTTTCACATCTCAATTCTGTTGGCTGCCATTTAATGAAGAAACAAATCAATTCAGAGGACTGAATCCTTAAAAAAGGGCTATTTAAATGAAGGGAAAAGGAGTTAATTAGCAGTGAAAACTACTCACTGATTAGGAAAAGGGTTAGAATGAAAACCTGTAGCCACTGTGGCCTTCCAGGCCCAGAGTTCGACACCCCTGCCCTAGATAGTACCATACTAGCGTTGGATCAGGGCCTGACTATGTAGTATGGTACTAAAAGAATACAATCCTCCAATCTAAGTGCTGTTACAGTGCAAAATCAATACCAAGTTTAAATAATACGCAGCAAGTCTTGTTGTTTCGTGTTTCTCCTCGGTTTGCTTAGCTAACTGTCTGATTGCCTGTTAACGGCTGTGAACCAGCAATTTAATGTTTCGCCATCTGTGAAATAATGACTGCCGCTACACATTCCTCTTGATTTAAAGTGACAGAGCACGGGGAAAAAGTATGTCCTCATGTGAACTTAATAAAAATAGTTGCATTTGTCAAGTTACATTCGATTGAAATGAGTATCGCTTTCGTTATTGTAAATATTATTCACATCGAGCGTCTGAAAGAGCTATGAAATTTATGGGAAGTGTATAGAAAGTAATGATGATAAAAGGTAAACATTAGTAGAATCGTATGTGAAACATACTGTAATTGTCTCACTGCAACTCATGGGTAGATGATGATCTACCAGGGTGTGTGGTCACTACAAGGTTGACCTGGATGCATGCCTTAGCATATGTGAGAAAAAAGTAATGCGGGCGTAGTACTTGAATTCCCCCCAAAGTTATCAAGACCCTGAACAACTACCCCTTGCATTAATGTGCATCACCCAAGCCAAGGGTTATTAACGTATCTTTCTTAAGGTTAATTTGTAAGTGCTATTGATTAATTCTGTCATACTAATTGGAGATTCTGTACCAATCACATTTATTTATATTTTGCGTATTACTGCATTAGGTAATAGTATTCGACGGTAACGGCAACAGGATTTTAGGATGTTGATATCACCCCTCCTGAAATCAACCCCATCCTCCAGACTATAGGATCTTCATCACTTCATATTTCATTTACTGTCACTAAGTGACCCGTAGGTTAGGTCATAGAAATTTCCCTCCTACCTAAAAATAGCTGTGTTGCAGCTACAGTCATGAAATTTTTAATGTCTCGCTCTCTCTCAATAGCATCGGCATTTTTCTGTTTCAGTTGTTCTTTGTGCTGTTCCATGCAATATACATATGTGGTTACTCATAAATTATATTGCTGCCCCTTGATCTAATATACAAGTGACCACTGGCTGAAATCTCAGAGGGAGACCACCCTCTGTTTCGTTTTATTTTCATATGTGATGTTTCCGTTATGTAGAGACTACAAGTAGTTGATACTTGACTTTCATTATACACCCAGCTGTTCCTTCCAACCAAAATTAATCCAAAAATCACCAAATCATTTAAAGTATAGTCAGGGACTGGACAATATTCATAAAGAATTTCTCATCACAGCACAAACTTCACAGTAGAGCACAGGTGCTATACAGTGTGGGAGGTCTCATTTTAGATCTGGAGGACACTCGCAAAGATTCCTCCATGACACTCTGAAGGAATATAACATGGAGGAAGTTAGCAGCATCTCTGAATGTACACTGTACAAACAGGTGGCTGAGTGGTTTCTTAATTAGAGACACCAGCTCTCCATCTTTTTACTGATCCATATTTTTCTATTTCTTATATTACACTGTTAAATATTTCCATGCATTGCTGGTCTTTTTCTGTGGCATTTAGTTAAATGTGTTTGGTTCAGCATCATGCTATATTTCAGTCAAAATATAAAAATGAAATATTGTTTTGATACTTTTTAATGATATTTTCGTTCTTTTTCATGTATGATGCATATGGAATATATTTTATAATGTTACCAATTGTCCATTAAATCTGCTCATGAGGTCTCCTAAGTTAGTATGCAACTTTGGTCTCCATCTCTGACTCCAAACAGTGCACTGCAACTTAACTTAGTCTTAGTCATGGTCCATATGTAGTAATGTATTCAATAAAGCTTGGGTTGCATTTTGATACCAGACATATACGTTGTGAAAGGTATATGTTGATTTTGTGCTGAAGTCAGTTTCTTTAAAGTTCATTTTTTCTCCTACACTTAAAAGATAAACTTTGAGGGTGACAATAACTCTAAACTGGCTCAGAATGAGTGTTTAGTGCAGTAGACAAGCATCCCATCTGTGTTTAAACTCCTAGGTAGTGGTAAAATGCATTTAATACTTTATGTTATTGTGGTACATCAAAAACAAAGAACTGGTACCATTATTCTAATATCAAGGAAGGTACAGCAAAAATAAACTCTTTCTTAAACTGTGAAGTGCCTTGAGCATGGGAAAGGCGCTATATAAATAAAATGTAGCAGACCCTCATGACCCTGTAGTTAGGATTCAGCGGGTTGGAAAATGGATGGATGGATGGATGGATTATTATTATATTTTATTACACTATGTGAATTTCAGCACAAATAGCCAAACTTGACAAATTATTATAATAATGTATATTGCATGGAAATCACCTGATACACTTCATCTTTTTTTCTTGATGAGCCAATGGGCACTGTACCTTGAAATAATGTCAGAAAGATGATGAGTCAGACCTAGCTGAAACAGAGCACATTACAGAATTCTAATACGAAACCCATCCTCTGGAAGACTGAAATGGTGTAAAATGTTAGCATGTGTCTTATATCTGCATTTTCTATAACAGAGAATGTGTATAAGTCATATATTGTTATTCAAGGATTCTTTTTACTTGAATAAGCAGCAGCTGTCCATTGAATAATTAACAAACTTATGCACTACAGTGCAGTGCAATTTATTACAGTAGATAGCTGCTTCTTGAAAGAAGCAATATTTAAAAAGGCCAAAAAATATTTCAGCAGCTTAAATGATTGTGGAAGGATACCCAGATTTTTCATATGTCCAAAAATATCTTAATTAAAACACATAGTCTATTTTTGTATTTTCTTGCTTTACATTTAAAAAAGATCCAGTAGAGTACAAATGTTATCCTAAGTATTCTAAGTAGCATCTTTAAGTTGAACTACTGCTACAAAACACTTGCAAAATTAGGGTTAAACAAGGAAATAAATCTGTGCTTTGAAATTACTAAATTGAAAAAAATGACTCTAATTTTATGTTCTTTTAGAAACACTTTTAAACATGATCACAAGCATGCATGATATGTATGTATAACAAGGCAGTATGGCATGTTTTGGTATCTTAAATAGGCAAAATTATCAGAGTATTGCATACAGCCCTAAAAAGCATAGGGCTGTTTTTTTCCTAAATTAAGAATCTGTGTCTTTTTTTCACAAGAAATATTTTTAAATCATACAGTCTATGATTTCTGTGTATTTATGTACCGCAAATTTATACCATCTTTACTTCCTCATATACAGTATGATTAGTCTGGAGCATATTACATTTCCTCATCTTGCTTTTTCATTAAAGGATCACACAGGCCCGAATTTGGAGTTGGCAAAAAATGGGGCTCTAGAGCATCACGGAATACTCTTCCTCATACCCACCCAGTTTGGAAAGTAGACACAACTCAGTATGTGCATCTTTGAGGATTGTGAGAAAACTGGAGTACCTGGGAAGAACACATGCGAACATGTGATGAAAGTGAAAATTTCACTTAATCAGTGACCTAGCCAGAAATCTAACCAAATTCCCAGGAGCATTGAGACAACAGTGTCAACAAAATGTTTGACCATGCCGCTCTTATTAAACTTTTAACAAATAAAAATGCATGACATCTTCATAAATGCAAATGAAAAGTAATCCTAATTTACTCGCCCCTTGTTACAATATCTTTTTTCATAAATTATATTCTGATTGGAGTTTGCCATAGCTCCACTTCAGCCACTACATTTGCCCCTGCTCCATCCTGCTACAGTCTTTTTCTATTTTAATTTTCATTACACTGCGGTTGTGTGATGTGAAGGGCATAGACAATAAACGTGAACACATCAAAAGACTAGGTAATTAAGCAGTTTGATTAATCCGAGTTAAAATAGCTCACTGACTTTGGATCTTCTTGGAATTAAAACTTGCCGCCACAGGGGTGCCCCAGGATTGAACTTGAAATCCAGCATTTCAGGGTAATTACTAACTCTAATCTGGCCTATAATTAGTGAGTGTGCCCCTTTGATGAGCTGGTTGCCCATCCAGGGTCTGTTTGTTACATGCACCTAATATTGTTGGGAATAGGGTTTGGTGTCCCATCACCCTAAATTGGATTAGGGGAGCCAGATGATGAATGGATGGACGAATGAAAATTTTGTAAATTCAGCATTATGTTTAATTCCAGGAGTTACCACTGTGATAAATGTTGAAATGATCTAGGGGGAACAAATTTTCTTGTTCAATGACAACACTGAGCAGTTCTCTAGAAGTGATTGCAAATCATTTTCCAGGGTTTCAATAATACCTCTTAGATGGACACCAATAAAGCTGTTTTTTTTTTCAAAACATTAACCTGTGTGTGTTTTCAACTGCTGTGACTATTCGTACGGAGTGCACTAAAGTACATTCTGACAGGTGGATGTGCTCCCACTCCCCATGACTTTGGATTGGGTAATGGGCTCAGAACCTTAAAGGATAAAAGAACTAATAGATATTTAAAATCAGAATGTACCATCTAAAACATTAGCCCTCTAATCAATACTGCATCAGCTCTATCCCTTTCTGATATTTAATGGCAATGATGAGAAAGTTTCATAAATATATTGGCTGCACTTCTTTTTAGAGACATTCATTGTATATACCATTTCTCTGCCCTGTGAGTAATACTGTAGTTCATGTGTGCAGTCCATGAAAAAAGTAACCATGAAAAATGAAGCCAGCTACTGGAACAGCAGTGAGGTTTCAATATTTCACAAGTGTTTCTCTTTAGGATCTCTTAAGACACCAACAAATCAGAAAGTCAACAAGTGTGACAGAATTGTGAATCTGGCTCCCAGTTGCATGCCAAGGTAGCTCCCTTCACTTCAGTCACTCCTCTGTTCTTTACAAAGACAAGACGACAACTTGTTCCCTGGTGGATACCACCCTCTTTAATATAAGAAGAAAGCAGCATGTAGTGTTGCATGCAATTGACCGCTGGATAGCAGATAAAAGAAACGGAATAAATACAGCCTTTTAAGACTTTTCTACATAGGGGAACATCAAGCAAATTGTACTAACCTTGTGCAAAAAGGTAAATACAGTCAATTTATCATTACTTTGTATGTTCCCCTTAATATGGAGAATTCATTCAATGAACATGTTAAAAATTATCATTGCAGTTTCATTTTGTCAGATTGACAAGGAGGTGGTAGTTCTTGAATATTTCCAACATGTCTGTTGTTTTGCTTTGTATGTGTCTATGCCTGAAACTGTGTGTTCAACTGCAGATTGGGATTGTTGTTGCCAGGCAATGGCAATTATGCTGTTGTCACCTGAGCAGAGGGATATATATTGTTAGGCAGAGTCTCAGACATGGCAAAAAGGATATGAGGCCACCAAAATAAGCTTCAAAACTGGGGACTTCTCTAACCTGCCCAGAAAAAAGCCTAAACCCAATACTCAACTATATAGGCAGGCCCAAAAGGTGGTTTGCCTTCAAAAGTTCAAAAGCAAAAGAAATGCCTCAGAATATATCAAGAATGCCTTACAAGGGAGCTACATTGATAACTTTGGTTTGTGGAGACAAGTTTCACCAAAAGTTGTTATAATTTTTTTTTTCTATAAGCACAGGAAGCATAACATTAGGGAAAAAAAGCAGGAAAAGAGGCAAAAAATAATACAAAAAAAGGGTTTGCCTAAATAGGCAACCCAAAACTAACAAATCCCAGTACGTAATCCGGAAGCAGAATCCAAGAATAGAGCAAAGCATAATGAAAACCAGAAAATCCAAATGAAACAGAAATGCTTTACAATCAACCTCATTGAATGCACCATTTACGAGATCATCTTTCATAGCTCAATATAAAAGTATCGCCAGAGGGAGGTCTCAGCAGCAGTGACATCATGATGTCTCCACCTCTTGGGGTACCACATACAGAATGCATGGAATATTGGAGAACCCAAGATACATACAGCAGAGAGTGAATAATTAATAAACAGAGCAATAATAACAAAAATACATAAATGTAACAAGTTAATTAAAAGTAAAACTTAAAAATTAACAAAGAAGTCACAGAAAAGGAAAATAAATATGCAGTATGAAGTATGAACACACCCTGGCTAAAACATGACAATATCTGACTTTGGGTGTGGTTGGTTTACAATAACATAACTTTAATGGTGATAGGGAAACGTCTCTGTCATTCAGGAAATAGAAATAACAAGTTTTACTCTGCAAATGCTGCAGAACCATAGATTTGTGCATTTAATCTATTACATACTAAAGAGACAGTGGTAAAAGACACCTGCTTGTTGTTGGCAAAGATAACAGCAGAGAAGCATTGAGTTTTGTTAGTTAGGAATAAATATTTCCTATTGGTAGTAGTAATAGTAATAGTATTGCCTCATGTACAAAATACGCTGCAATTTCTTGCGTTCCTGACCAAACCTCCAACATGTTACCACTCTCCAGCACCATGATAAACAAGAATGTGGTAACATACTGTACATAATTGCATTTTACATGTAATTAATAGCAAACATTAATCAGCTTACCGTATATACTACTTACACCAGTTTAGTCCACAGCAGAGCATGCTTACTACACACTCATGCTCACTAGTACTAGCTAGTTCAGTGCTGGCAATCAACCTAGTAAATCATTTTTTTAGTACATGGGATTATATGGTTCTATCACATTAGGCGTATTTGAGAATGTTATGTTTGATATATTTAGGAGTATTATTTCCTAAAAGGACAGGGGCAAGGAGAAGAGTAGAGAGTGACAGAAACCTTTCCTGTAGATGGCTGCATATAAAGGATGATTTGAGAGAGTTGACTTAGATGAAGATGTGACAATTTGAGAGGTGCACCAATGATGGGAAGCGAAGGTGTACGTACACATGAGTGGATATCTATGTCCAGAGACTTACCATGATGATGTGACGATGTGGGTTCTGCTTCACACTCCCATACAGCTTCAGGGAGCTCTGAACCCGACACCGTCAGTAATGTTACCTATGAGCTCGGCAGTGAGGCACAACAATGGAGCAAGGGGATGGTGTAAAAGAAAGTGCCAAGTGGTTTTATTTATTTTAAAAGTTGGCTCTTGACATGAGCTGTGGACCCGCTATACCACATTCCACCCCCCATAAGCCTCCAGCTGCACAGGAAGGCGCCATGCCACTGCCAAACCTGTGCAACTGGCGGCCCAGGTCCACTGCTTGGCCACTCAACAACTGCACTAAAAATACTAAATAACAAAAGCACTAAAACAATCCCACAATAAAACCAACCCAAGCCCCCTTTAAAACAGGACATAAAAGAATAAGAACTTTTAAAAGTCAAATAAAACAGTAAATGAATGTCCATTAAAAAAGCTCTGTCCTTTAAAATGTCCTCCTCCGGCTTAGGTCCGTGGGTTCTTTTAAAAAAAAGTCTGTCACCAATCCCGCTTGCTGCTCTGTCTCCAGATCTTCTGTCCCCACTGCCAGCTCATTCCACCACTGCCACCAAATGTGACACAACAATGGAGCAAGGGGATGGTGTAAAAGAAAGTGCCAAGTGCTTTTATTTATTTTAAAAGTGGTCTCTTGACATGAGCTGTGGACCCGCTATACCACAGATGACAGCAATATTTTGGTAGAAAAATGTTACCACATCTTTGAAATCTTATTTTTTAACAGCCAAATCTGATCTAAAATTAGATTTATAAAATACAAAGATAAAGGTGTTCAAAATTGCTCATTAACAAAAGTCATCTCTTGTGGCGTTCTTAGGGCTATAACCGTTAATAAAAAGGTGATATTTAAAAGTGAAAGTACCACAGATATAGCCCTACAAACATGTGTGAGTATTCATTAGAGATTACAAATATGTGTAAGACTGAGAAAGATTTGAGCATGTCTAGGTCTAAGCACACCCGCTCGTTTTCATGCAAGCAGTTAGCAAAAGCTGCAGCTGAAGATAGAGAGTTGAGAGCTTGTATCAATACCTGAACATCTGCTTCTCTTTGAAACCACAAGACCGCTGGTGTGGAAGTGAGGGGATCTATCTCAGACACGTGTTGTGCAGTTACTTTAAAATACAAATGGGGTAAAGCAATAATATGTAGTAATGTTCAGAACATTATGTAACAACATACTGGTTAAGAATTTTTCCTTTCAGAAAGAAGGTGGTTAGCAGAGGCAAACTAAGCCAGCCCTCAACCTAAAGTCAAATTTTGCATTCATTTGACCCCAAAGATTGCCTGTTTGTTTATCAATGTCAATATCAACAAATATGTGCAGTAGAAATGTTCACAGTGAAAAATGCACACAGCTTGTGTGTTGATCCTTCCATCTTGGACAGTTGCTGTGGAGAAGAGCGCAAGTATTTAATTTAGTGGACATCTACTTGGTAACATGCACATCCAGTTCAGGAAGTGTGTTTCTATCCCTGCTTAATTTCTTGAAATGGCTGAAGTCATCAGAAGCATGTCTGTGATGAAGATGTTCTGTACCACATACAAGTAATATTGATTCACTATATTAAAATTATTTTCTAGATTATTCTTGTGTGTGTTTGTGTGTACACAAGGATGTCATTGATCACTTGCTGTCCTGTTGTATGTTCTATTTTGCAGCAGTTTTGCTGTAAGGATAGATTCTGGATCACTGTGACATTGTATTAGAAATAGGTGTGTTATGAATTACAAATCCCAAGGCACATAATTCCCAAACGGTTCCAAAAAGCACCTTCAAAAATACCTACTAGAGGGGAATATACTTCCAAACCCTGGTTAGATAATAGGGTAAACACTGGATCTTTATAAAAATAAAATGTTTATTTTTAACAAAATGCTCAGTAGCAAGAGAAGCTTTGAGGAGCACAAATAGGAATTGCCTGAAAAGGCAAGGCCATCCAAGGTAAACAGTTCAAATACAGAATCCAGAAACAAAATCAAAAACCGAGCACAGATTCAAAAATCCAGAAATATCTCACCCACTCCAGAGTGCATTTACAATGAACCATCAGGAACTATTTCTCATTTAATGTGAAGCTCAATAAATAAATAATTATTATTATTATGACAAACAACAAACATCTTTCAAATATATTCCAAATATACTTTTGACTTGGCAGATATTGTCACAGGCATTATGTGGGTGTTTTGCTGTTGATATAAAGGAGCCCCAGTAGTGTTTGTTGACACACTTCTGCACAATAATTCATTGACTGAAAGTACTCAGTGTGTCGCACAGAGGATGTGCAGCATTGTTCATAATGGCATTCAGTTTTATTTTCATTCTGTCCTTTTCTACTACCTCTGGTGGATTGAGGTTACATCCCATAACTTAGCCTTCCATTTTAATTAACTTGTTGATTCGGTGGGCCTCTCTTGAAGTGATGCTACCGGTTCAGCTCACCACAGTGTAGTAAGTTGCACTGACCATCACAGAGTTATTATAGAACATGTGAAAAATGTCACTACTCACATTAAAGGAGCGTAATCTCCTAAGTAAAAAGGCTCTGCTGTGCCCTTTCTTATATACTGTACTTCTTGGTTCTGTTTTCTCTCTGCCCCATTTGTCTTTAACTTCTCAATGAAGATGTGATGGATTTACTGTAAGACCACTCTTTGTTACATTACAATTCACTGTACCTTTGAACTGCAGTTCCAGAGTGCTCAAATATTTAATTTGTCAACATTGGGCTCCTTCACCATTTTGGGGTGCAGAGCTCAACTGCTTATCAGTGAGTCCCAAAGGAAATACAACCCAAATATAATCTGTAACAGTGGGTGCAATGACACCTAGCCAATTCAGTTTAGTTCACGGTATTTATTGAACTGTGGAAAGGAAACTTGATCAATATGTGGACAACATGAAAAAAACTCACCCTTAGCTCTCAACATCTAAGATCTGAATGGTAGTAGCATGAACTGCTCTATTAGCCTGCTGGTCTTTTAAATAAATATGATGCCTAACATTGAATGCAGAATACATTGTGGGAACTGAAAAGTGATTAACATAAGATCCAGTTGATTAAGAAATTAGAATGAGGGAATAATGTTTCCTCTGAAAAGAATGTTTACAAGTCTACTTTGCTTATGTGTTTTTGTTCGATGCATCACAATGAAGCCTTAGTTGTTTTATGCTGACACACTAAGAAGAGAAACAAGCCAATGGGTTACCTTGCACTTAGTAAGACCCATTTTCTGTCTTTGCCAGTTATCGTTTATCCCAGCTGCAAGAGTGCATGCTAACAGCTGCCACAGAACAGGAAGTTGCTGTGCCATTTGTTTAAACTGAAAGAACCAAACAAGTAAACCAACCACAAAAACCCAACGGAAAGGTTTCGATTAAAGCCTTCTGGCATCCGTTAATGAACACTGAAATAATTTGAGAAAGTAGTTAAAACACATCTCTTGAAGACTAACGTAATATCAGTACCGTTTAAAACTTTATCAAAATTTAATACTAACTGTACAACCTATTGCTACACTAAGATCATGTGAAGCAATATGTATATATATATAATTCTATTGCGTATAAAACAGATTATTGGCAGGAAGCATGTCTCAGTTTGGTAAAAAGTGCAGTACATTATATCTAAACCTTAACAAAACATTTTCTGTGTTGTATAACAGTTGTTTTTTGTTTTGTTGTATAACAATAAATCCTTTGACATCCAGCTTGTCATTTTTTGGAGCAGGTTGTCACACTTATGTGCTAGGGAACAATCTTTCAGGTTTTGTTAAGGTAAGCACTAACAAACCAGGACAAAAGGGGGCACTACCTGCAGTTCTGAGAAGGCAACCAGAGGTGTTGACTGACCACACCTCCAGTGCCCAGAGCAAGCCTCACCCCTTCAGGTATGGCACCATAAAAGTAGAGTTCTCTTTTAAAACAGACCTTCATTGAAGATGGAATTGCCAAAATTTACCACACAACTCCAGACTGAGAAATTAAAGTCTTGGCCCATTGTTGATAGTCTGTTTTGTTGTGCTGCCACACACTCTCTATTTTATCATTCTAGATTAAATGGGGTCACCCGGTTAGTACCTCATTATTCATTTGAATCCCTTCTGGTCTGTACCTCTGGTCATAAGGTTTTCAGTAATGACCTCAGTCAACAAACAGGGAGCATCATGCTGAATGAAGTAAATTGAAATTTGTATCCATTTTGTTCTGGAGTAAAAAGCAATGGAAGAAAGAATGCATGCCTAACCTGAATGCAATTGCAATCAATGGGTATACATTTGTAAGAATCAACATTGTTAATAGACTTTCAAAACACAGTTTAAAAAAATTATAGTCCTAACAAAAGAACATTGACGACATTTGAAATCTCAGAATATTCACAATATGCAAGAGTCAAAGTCCTCAAAGTTGGGCAGTGTCAATAGGTTAAAACTGCAGACAGTTCCAATGGGTTAAAATCCCAATGGCAGACAACGACAGAGGACTGAAATCCAGAGGATTGACTCTGAGGAAGTGGTCAAATCTTAAATGGTGCAGTATAAATTGTTTATAGGTTGCAATGCAGATAATAACAATAGACTGAACACCTAAAGTGCAGGCTATGCCAGTGGGAGAAAATGCAAAAAGAAAACAATATCTAAACTTAAAGGACTAACATTTCTAATAGTACAAAACTCAGAAAAAATCATTAGATGTCAGTTGGACAAAATTGTAATAAAATCCAAAAATGCAGTGCTGCTGGTCTAAAATCTAAAAGATCATCTTCTATTGCTTTGGAGTGCTCATCACTAGGTAGTACCAAGACGTCAATATTCCAAGAGGATGACAGAGTTAAAGGAAAAAAGGCATATTTTTATAATAGTCTAAACCCCCTGACAACCCTCTAGTTATGATGATTAGACTACTGTGGGGATTAACACTCTCATGATACAGAAATATATTAGGCAAACTTTACTATACATTTATTGTAGGGTATGTCATATTGAAATAATATGGTAAAAAATTATTTACCAAAGTGTAACTTACTTTCAGGGTATAATTTATTAATACAGTTTTATACAAAGGAACAGAAACTGTGTTAAAGATTTCAGATCTCCTGTTAGCATCATGGGAGGCACGGTGGCACGGTGGGTAGCGCTGCTGCCTCGCAGTTAGGACACCACTACCCGGGTCCTCCCTGCGTGGAGTTTGCATGTTCTCCCCGTTTCTGTGGGTTTCCTCCGGGCGCTCCGGTTTCCTCCCACAGTCCAAAGACATGCAGGTTAGGTGCATTGGCGATTCTAAATTGTCCCTAGTGTATGCTTGGTGTGTGTGTGTGTGTCCTGCGGTGGGCTGGCGCCCTGCCCGGGGTTTGTTTCCTGTCTTGCGCCCTGTGTTGGCTGGGATTGGCTCCAGCAGATCCCCCTGACCATGTAGTTAGGATATAGCGGGTTGGATAATGGATGGATGGATGGATGTTAGCATCATTTCTGTTATATTTTAGCCAGTTTATCAATCTTTACTACTGTATATTTAAATAGATTTGTGGATTTATATACAGGTGCTGGTCATAAAATTAGACTATCATGGCAAAGTTGATTTATTTCAGTAATTCCATTCAAAAAGTGAAACTTGTATATTAGATTCATTCATTACACACAGACTGATGTATTTCAAATGTTTATTTCTTTTAATGTTGATGATTATAACTGACAACTAATGAAAGTCCCAAATTCAGTATCTCGGAAAATTAGAATATCAATTAAGACCAATGCAAAAAAAGGATTTTTAGAAATGTTGGCCAACTGAAAGGTATGAACGTGAAAAGTATGAGCATGTGCAGCACTCAATATTTAGTTGGGGCTCCTTTGGCCTAGATTACTGCAGCAATGCGGCGTGGCATGGAGTCGATCAGTCTGTGGCACTGCTCAGGTGTTATGAGAGCCCATGTTGCTCTGATAGTGGCCTTCAGCTCTTCTGAATTGTTGGGTCTGGCGTATTGCATCTTCCTCTTCATAATATCCCATAGATTTTCTATGGGGTTAAGGTCAGGCGAGTTTGCTGGCCAATCAAGAACAGGGATACCATGGTCCTTAAACCAGGTACTGGTAGCTTTGGCACTGTGTGCAGGTGCCAGGTCCTGTTGGAAAATGAAATCTGCATCTCCATAAAGTTCGTCAGCAGCAGGAAGCATGAAGTGCTCTAAAACTTCCTGGTAGACGGCTGCGTTGACCTTGGACCTCAGAAAACACAATGGACCAACACCAGCAGATGACATGGCACCCCAAACCATCACTGACTGTGGAAACTTTACACTGGACCTCACGCAATGTGGATTCTGTGCCTCTCCTCTCTTCCTCCAGACTCTGGGACCTTGATTTCCAAAGGAAATGCAAAATGTACTTTCATCAGAAAGTCTTCAGCCCAGGCGTGACGCTTCTGACGCTGTCTCTTGTTCAAGAGTGGCTTGACACAAGGAATGCGACAGCTGAAACCCATGCCTTGCATACGTCTGTGCGTGGTGGTTCTTGAAGCACGGACTCCAGCTGCAGTCCACTCGTTGTGAATCTCCCCCACATTTTTGAATGGGTTTTGTTGCACAATCCTCTCCAGGGTGCGGTTATCCCTATTGCTTGTACACTTTTTTCTACCACATCTTGTCCTTTCCTTTGCCTCTCTATTAATGTGCTTGGACACAGAGCTCTGTGAACAGCCAGCCTCTTTAGCAATGACCTTTTGTGTCTTGCCCTCCTTGTGCAAGATGTCAATGGTCGTCTTTTGGACAACTGTCAAGTCAGCAGTTTTCCCCATGATTGTGTAGCCTACAGAACTAGACTGAGAGACTATTTAAAGGCTTTTGCAGGTGTTTTGAGTTAATTAGCTGATTAGAGTGTGGCACCAGGTGTCTTCAATATTGAACCTTTTCACAATATTCTAATTTTCCAAGATACTGAATTTGGGACTTTCATTAGTTGTCAGTTATAATCAAACATTAAAAGAAATAAACATTTGAAATACATCAGTCTGTGTGTAATGAATGAATCTAATATACAAGTTTCACTTTTTGAATGGAATTACTGAAATAAATCAACTTTGTCATGATATTCTAATTTTATGACCAGCACCTGTATATGCAAGTAAGTAAAACAAAAAAAAGTTTAGTCAAAATGGATTATTATTATTAGCAAGCATCTATCAATCCATTTCTCACCTACTGTAGTCCATTTAGTCTTTCTTGTTCAGAACTGCAGAGGCTGGAGGCAGGAACCAGACCAGTTCGAAGGTGCCAGTCCATCACATGGCAATTAAAAAGAATATTGCACTACTAGGGGGCTTAACCACTGCTCGCTTCGCTCGCCAACCCCCCTGGCCTGCACTACGCGCCAGCCACTTTGTGTCTCTGCTGCTCGCGTTGTGAAGAGGGGGGCTGAACACACCCCAAGGAGACGCAGTCGCTCCTCCGAAGCCCCCTCTTAAACGGTGATACAATGGGAAACAAATGCAGTTTTTTCGTTACCTCCACTTTGCTTGATCAGCTGCTGAATTGCTGCTGCTGCTTTGCTGCGTGATCTGCATCTCGTGCTGCGCTTCGAACATTTACAAGTCTTTACAGCAACTGTCTTTGTCATCTACTCTTTGTCTTTTATTTCCAGCCCCGGGCGTGGTTAAATCTCTTGGCACAAGTCTCATCTTGCAGAACGTGAGTTCTTGATATTTTTTAGTTTATAATTTAAAAACAGAATAAGAATCTGAAAATCTAACAACATCACATTAAATTTCGATAAATTCTGAAAAGAATGATACCAAATATATATATGTAGGTTTTAAAATAAGCCGATTTAAAGCATGACAAAAAACATGACATAAAAACGTCACATCATTGCACAAAATCGTTGCACTTTTAGGCTTAGGATTTTATATATATAGAGTAGATATATGGTCATGTCTTACGTCTGTGTATACCATTGTGTATTCCTCCCATTTGCTTTTGACCCATCTTCATGTCTCCCTTTGGCTACTAATTGTATTAAGGATGTTTGGAAATTACTTTATGTTTAATATAACAGCTTGAAATATGACATTTTTTATTCATTGCTTCAATCTCAGTTGATATTTTGCTCATTTCTTGTGTCTCATTTGTTTTGTTTTAAAATGTTAGAGATTATACTTCAAATTAATCATTTTGCTTATCTGTGTATTTTTTTTACACTTTTGAGGGCGTCAGTTTTTGTTTCAGCTTGTACATCTTTCATATTTAATTTTTTATTCCCTCATGTTTTAGCCTCATCTGCAGCATAATATACACTTTATAGATTTGAGACAGACTGTATTTGCTCAACCCTGTGTTCGGATTCAGCGGGTTGGAAAATGGATGGATGGATGGATGTATTTGCTCACTTGATGTGTGCAATATTTTACCTTCTTTTTGGAAGTAACATTTAGCTAGCCTAATTTTTCATTCTTCTATGATTTTGGCTTCCTCTTTACACTATACTGAGCTCTTTGTACTTGCAGGAAATTTGTATTTGAGTTCTGTTTTAAGCAAGAATGGGTACTTTAGATTCAACTTCCACCATCTTCTCTTGTTAGGTGTTGAAAACAGTGGTCAAAATTTGAAGAGTTAATAAAGGATGGAGGCATTTCACTGCATCCTGTCTGAAATTTGAGCCTTGACCACATCCACATAGGAAGAACAAAATGCACATGATTAGAAAATGCATTGCAGTGATTAACAATTAGGCATTGTGATAAGGTTGTCATTTGGAAGGGGTACAGGAGGACAGACTTCAAAGTTTCAATACGATAGCATCCTTCAGTATTCTTCTTTAAATTGGCACCTTTTTATAGATCTCCGCATGTCAAAGTTTTGCTCCTTTAGATAAACTGAAAAGAAATGTAGGGGTGCAACTGCTGTAACTCTCTGTAGATTAAGGGTACAATAGGTGAGAGTTCGAAAAGCTGCAAGTGAACCATTATGAAATTGTAAAAGTACAGCTCCACTGCTACATCTGAATAGACTTCAGCAGTAGTGAAAATGGATAAATGCTTGGAACAATCTGTATTTTTTTTGAAGACTTTATATTTAATAGACAAGGCAACTGTCATTTATTTCTGTAGCTGAGATATTTAACTGTCAAGCATAGGTTAGCAATAAACATTCATGAAGGCCCAGATTGATACACATCTAAGTGCCACAAACCATTAGGCTTCATCTTGCCATAGGGGTCAGTCAATCAGAATATTAATTTCCAGAAATCTGAATAATAATTAAACATCTTCTCACTTATTAGGAGATTTCTATTTTTGCTCTCTTTCACCACCCACTTGCAATATCTCTTGCAGCTAAGCATGCTATCCAATGAAAACGGTAGCAGGACATCCTCCTAACCGGACAGAAGCTAGCTCGGGTGTGGCTTCCCATGTTTGTCTTGGCTCCCAGCTTTTGACAGAATGACTGCTAAAAACAATCTGTCCCTGCAAATCCAAAATAAAGCAGTTAGGGGTTCATTTTTTCTAACATTACTGTACACTTTTATTTTTTTTGAATAGCTAAAATACTATTAATGATATAATTCCTTCTTTCCCCCAAACTATCAACACAAATTCAGAACTACACATTCATCTGTGCAAACCTTAAATATCTATATCTAAATTAAATATAACCACATAAAACATTCACTTTTCCATCAAAGTTTTGCCATCATATGATATACAAAAGAAAACAAATAAACAAACATTGGTGATAACCACAACACACTACAGAGAAAAAATCATAACACTACAACAAAAACCTTTCCTGTTCAGGAATTAATGCCTATTTTCAGATTACTGTAACCATATTAGTAACTGACAGAAAATTGCAGGTTTGCCACAAATACACCAAATGTTTTTATTTGCACTCTTGAATCAGAAATTGAAGAAACATACAAACACATTTACTGTATACATACAGTACATACAGTATAAAAAGAAATAATAAGCAGGTTTGTACGTATCCCAAACCTCAACGCAAACAAAATACTACACACACAGCATTGCAACATTCCAAAAACATAAAACTACAAAGACCAGTATAGGCTATTTAGTAAACTAGTCTGCTTTTATCTCTTATATGTGTAGGGTCAGGTCACAAAACATTATCCCCATGACATTGAATGTTATCACTTGCCAGACAGTGAAGAATATATGCACATGTGTGCCATATCCACCTTTGACAGTATTCAAGTGAAATGGCTCCACATGCCTCTTTCATGGCTTGTAGGAAGTTCTCTCTGTGTTAAGGGTTCTAGTCATACACCTTCCATCATCTTGCAGAGAAAGATTCAAATTCACAAACTGACTGACTATTATAATGACATTCTTTACACTGCCTGTAAATGGGACAGAGAACATAGAAGTATAAATACAGTAAAAGTTCCTTACATTATAGTATGGGATGTACCAGCATATACTAAAAGTATCAATTCTTGACCCTTATGGAATTTCTTTCAATTGGCACGTGGTACAATTGCATCATCTTTATTCTGTTCCGATCAAGCTGAATCACTGAATCATTGTTTGCTGTTGCATTTCTCACAGATGTTTTGCATTGTTGTCAATGACCATATTTAAGATGGCCATTTCTTGGTCATCTGCCAGCAACTGTTGTCTGCCTCCTACAGATTGTTGCCTCTCAGTTCTGCAAAAACACTTCTTTGATAAGAATATTGTCTTCCACAAACTTTCTCCTTCTCATTGTTTGCTTCCATTCTTCCAAAAACACTGATGTTCCTTTGATCCTATTTACATTTGTAAGTTTTGCTTGATGAGTGAACACTTTTGATGGTTAGTGTTTATACCTGGATAAAGAAGTGTTAACTGAGTTCACGTTGCGATGACTTGAGTTAAATGTTTTGATTGCTAGTATTTGCTGCATGAGCACAGGGTGATACATGAGGATGTTTGTTAATATAGTTTAGGTGTATGTTTTTCTCAATTTGATAAAAGTGAACAAATAAATGACTTGTGTATACATTATTTGAAAAAGTGTTAATATGCTGAGAGCTGAAATAAGGCTTATGGGGATTTTGTCAATTGAACCAGTTCTAGTGTTTTAACAAACCAAAAAAAAATGTTTTTATTTTAGACCAATTTAGAAATAAATTCTGAGAATGATATTCTGTATTTTTAATAATTGATCTGAGGGTCTGACTGGATAACATGATAGCTTGATATTCAAGATTTCTTAAGTTGGAAAGGTGGTTATTATCTCTATTATGAGTAAAAGTAAATTTCTCAGCTCTCATGGGTTAATTTCCTGATAAAGGCTGGATTTTAGGAAACCAATTTGATAGAGAAGGAAATTAGCATTGTTGATGGTAAATAGTGGCTATGCATAGATTGTTGAAAGTGAAGCAGTAGAGTTTTATTTGTCACAGGTGATTTGTAAAATCGAGATTGAAAACTTCCTCATATACGTAAGATGGAAAAACCCAAATAGAACCATGTAGAACAGAAGTATTTTACTTGAAAAAACCCTCTTGCTTTAGAAAGTTTTATTGATTTTTTTTTCTAAGAGACATGCAGATATATTGCTAGGTGCTATATAAATAAAAAGTATTATTATTATTATTATTATTGTTATTATTATCATCACACATGTTAAATAGACAACTCTGACTGTCTGCCCAATATTCTAAACCTTAGATTTTTGACAAGGTCTCAATTTTCTGTGTCTGGAACAATTTAGAATGGAGTTTTAAATTTCTTATTGAGCCACTGATTTTTTTAGAACCCATCTTTCACAGTTGTGCCAATCTGGCCTCTTCTTTACACCAGAATATTACATACTGCTCTAACTGTCTTTGCTTGCTTTCTTTTACAAACTTAAAAATTGTCTTCTCTTCTTCTTTCATAGCTTCTTCATCATAGCTTAAAAGCATATTTCAATAAAATAATGAGTATGTTTTAAAAAAATAAACTGAATAATATCTATCTATCTATCTATCTATCTATCTATCTATCTATCTATCTATCTATCTATCTATCTATCTATCTATCTATCTATCTATCTATCTATCTTGAAATATGAGCTTTATGACTTTTATGACAATGCCATAGACCAGCATTACTGTAATACCACATGTAGCTCAAATGAAAAACATGAGAAATACTGGAAAATGCTGTTCTGTTATTTTCTTATTCTGTGCTTGCGGTTTGCATTGTTTTTATTTATACTTTGCATGTGCATGAGCCTCACACATATATTGAGCAGTTTATAGTAATTTTAACTGTGACATGAGCTTTAAGTTTCTGAGTGGGGCTATAACTTTCATGGGACACACGTCATCCATATTTATTCCCTTTGTTCACTGTGACAAGAACTGTGCAGAGCAATTTGTAAGGCTGGAAAGAGAGGGGTAATTTTGAGAGTGACTGCATCATGATGTGCTTAATTGTCTTTTTAAGGAGGGCAGAAATGTCCTCCTTTAAAAATCTTAGTAGACCTGTAGGAAAGAGTTGGTGCAAGTTCATGGGAGGCAACAACTGGAAGTAAGAGAGAAGATCCATTTAGTGCTTTGGCATAATATTGGCAAGCTGTCTAGCCATGGCTATTTCTATTACAGTCACTTTTAATCATAGTCTTGAATAATAGCTTAAAAGTCTTTAAATATACCGTTGATTGTTGTGGTCACTTTTCAGTTACAAAATCTATTGAAATATATTCTATTAAATATATGTGCATTTGGATAACCATTAAGTAACTGAAAGTGACATTAGACCTAATACAAGTTCTCATAGGGGCTTGTATGTTTATAGGCTCATGCACATGCATAATTTTACATGTGCATACTTTTTATTTATATACAAGTTTATGAAACGTTTTTAATTTCCAGTTGTTTATTTGAACATCACAGAAAGGGTAGAATTTTCCGCTTTTTTGTCTTTTCAGGAGATTAGTTAACATCATATCCTAAGTTTATTGTATCTGGACCTTACTATCATAAGAAATCTCAATTTAATCTTTACTACACGACTGCCAGGGGTTTGTTATGTTTTAAATGTGCCCTGTCTCTTGGCATGTCAAGTTAGAGGACTGGGACTCTGTGAAATGTGGTCTAGCATCATTTGGGGAGGCAAAATGGGGGAGCAAGTTACTTCTTATTTATCCTTTTTACCCCTACTACTGTAAGTGCCAACATAATTATAAGCTTCTTAGACATAATGCATGGCAATAATATGAAATCAATGTTAAAGTTCATTTATGAAACAACACACTACTTTTACTTAAGATTGCAAAATAGAGATATTATCCAAAATGTATTAGCATCAATCCTCAATATGAATATTCATAAAATTATAATGGCCAGAGATTTTAATTGAGTTTTAAATCCAGACATGTCTAGATCATCAACTATAGAGATGATAACTTCTAATGCCACAAAAACAATCTCACAGTTTGTAATGGATCATAACATATCAGCCCCATGAAGATTCTTAAATCCAAATGCAAGAGAATATTCCTTCTTCTCACCGGTACATCATAGTTACTCAAGAATTGATTATTTCTTTATTGATTATTATTTAATGTCCACTATCAAATATAGTAAGTACAATGTTATTGTTATCTTTGATCATGCTCCTTTGATCTTGGAGCTTGAATCACTATGCCCTACACACTCATTTTGTGGATGGTGTCTTAATGCCCTGTCATTAGGATGCACTTCAAGGTAGAGAAGCTTTTATGTGTTGCTCTTCTACACGATAATCACCTTTTTCAACCCTCTCAAACCTACACAATATTTAATCTTTGGAAAATGTCTTTGATTTAAACACTTGGAGAACTGCATATAGATGTTATTTCATCTTAAATCAGCAATTGAACTTCAAATTTAACTTCCCAGAAACACATTTTCTACTACTTTCAATTAGTAATTTTGCTAAAAGAAACCTACCCAATTTTCCACATCTCCCACTCATTTCTATTTTAGAAGAAATACTGACCAGTCTTGAAGACTCACCCAGCATCTCAACATTATATGAAAGCATCTCAAACAGTCTTCCTTTCAAAGCTGCTATGGTGGGGAAAGGATCTTTCTATTGACATATCAGAAAAGGAGTGGAAGGCAGACATGCATAGAATACACTCAAGCTCCATATGTACAAAGCATTTAGTAATTCAACTTTAAATCTGTTATAGAGCACATTTATCTTGCTTAAAATTATCCAAAATGTATTCAGGGAAAGATTCAACCAAGACTGAACGTTGCACTCTAGATTCATCCTCACTAGGCCGCATGTTTTGGGCATGCACCAAATTAACACCATTCTGGACAAAAATCTTTGAATAACTCTTGGACAGTCTTGGTGTCACAACCACTTGTAATCCATTAATGGCTGCGTTTGGTGTTCTCCCAGATGGGCTTAAAATGGTGAAAGACTACTTGATTGTTCAAGCCTATATACCACACTACTAGCGCATAGAGTTGTCTTCCTTAATTTGAAGAATTTAAACCCACCTTTTATAAGTCAGTGGGTAACTGATGTTCTATACTTTTGAAACTGGAAAAAAAAACTCTTGCTTGAAGGATCTGTTCAATACTTTTTTTTAAAGATTTAATTAATATTAGGGGCGGCACGGTGGCGCAGTGGGTAGTGCTGCTGCCTCGCAGTTGGGAGATCTGGGGACCTGGATTCATTTCCCGGGTCCTCCCTGCGTGGAGTTTGCATGTTCTCCCCATGTCTGCGTGGGTTTCCTCTGGGCACTCCGGTTTCCTCCCACAGTCCAAAGACATGCAGGTTAGGTGGATTGGCGATTCTAAATTGGCCCTAGTGTGTGCTTGGTGTGTGGGTGTGTTTGTGTGTGTCCTGCGGTGGGTTGGCACCCTGCCCGGGATTGGCTCCTGCCTTGTGCCCTGTGTTGGCTGGGATTGGCTCCAGCAGACTCCCGTGACCCTGTGTTCGGATTCAGCGGGTTGGAAAATGGATGGATGGATGGAATTAATATTAGTTGAATTCATGTTCCGGGGAACATGTTCCCTTTTATTTATTTATTGGGTAGGGATTGAACTCTGTTTTGTTAGGTTTTGTCTTTTTTTTTCTTTTTTTTTCTAGTTTGACTATGAAGTCATTTGTTGTATAAGTTTGACTTGACTGAATGCAATTGTTTGTGTGTACAATTATAATAGCTTTCCTATATTTCAGTTTCAAGAGTATATACAGTACAGTAGCAGTTTGTGAAGTGTAAGACTCCTGCTTTGTAGTGCTAAATATCATTGATGCTTGCCACTTGAACAGCAGATGTCTTCACTTACACCCTGTAAGGTTACTCATTTGTTTGTTCAGTGTCACATCTCAGAATGTGAGGACATGTTTCGATCCTAGGTAAAGGATGAGTCAAAACAGGTGCTATTGGTCAACGTAATTCTTGTTTATAAGATCCCCCTTATACATTATTGGTTAAGTGCTTGTTGGTATCGTACAGTAATAAAGGCATTTTCAAATACACACAAGGACTGAAAGTAAGAAAAAGCCTCATCAAGAAGGTAGCTGTACTTGTTGGAAATCTACAAATGAAGGTATTGTTGAACTTTGAACATTGTGATTTATAAGCGCATGCTTGTCTTGAATTGCCATGTACCCCTTCACTGCTGTTACTGTCATTTTTAATATCTAATACATTCAAGCATAAATTTTCTTTGACTTACCTATAGCTTAACAACATGCCTGAAATGTTGGGGATCAGTAGTGGATGTGAACAACAGATATCCAATTTTTTCCAATGTGC
Source organism: Erpetoichthys calabaricus (assembly GCF_900747795.2). Taxonomy (NCBI): domain Eukaryota; kingdom Metazoa; phylum Chordata; class Cladistia; order Polypteriformes; family Polypteridae; genus Erpetoichthys; species Erpetoichthys calabaricus. The sequence goes on from NC_041402.2 coordinate 74,128,677, forward strand.
AGGACTGATGTAAATCTTTATGATTAAATGTCATTAAAGTAGCATTTTGTCAGCTACCACAAATTGTCTGTACTCACATCCATGAAATGAGTCTTTGCTTGATACAAGAAGAACAATTGCCCCTCTTTATTCTTATTTTTATAACTTTCTTTAAGCTGCCCAGAATGCAGTTAAGAGACAGCAAACTATTATAAAGATTACAAGGGCAGCAAAAAATACATGTATGAATATTTTTTGGTGACACTGGAAAATGTGGCTGATTTCTCCTTGTGCCAAATGGAGTGTTATTCTATAAATAAAGTAGTAGAGTGTTGTACCGTGTTAGCCATAGATTGATACAGGAGAAAGCAGGGTGAAATGACACCTTTTATTGGCTAACTATGGTTATTTCCCCCTACTTTCTCCTGTATCTATAAATAATGGACAGAGATGTTGATTTGCTGTAAGTACAGTAGCAGTGAACTGCCTAATTTTACCCTACTTCACCACAATACCATATTTAAAGCTTTTAGATACCAATCCTCCACGTTTTGTATCCCAGAGATGATGCATAATGAGTGTGGATCTCTGTTTATATTCTAATGGATTACATTATCTATGTATCTGTCTATCTAGAAGTATGAAATTTATAATTTAGGTGACAATGCCATGAACCAGTATTACTGTATATACTATATACAGCCCAAATGAAAAACATGAAACATATTTGGAAAATGCTATTCTGTTATTCTATCATTCCTTCCTTATTGAAGACCATCTCAAGACACAATTTTATCTTACTAATGTCTACTTTTCCATAAAACGTCCCTGTCAGTCTCTGACACAATGATGTCCATGACTTATTGACTTACCTGATGTGATATCTCTGGAAGGCTGAGTTGACTGAGAGCGACTAGTAACCAAGGTAAGGGTGGGACACTTCTGCATTGTATTCCTGTAATGTTCCAGTTTTATGTTTCCTGGAAGAACTGTTCTTGATTGGCTAGTATCCTTTTTAGCATCTCTTCTCCTTCGTTCTTTTAGCTCCATTACTCCTAGCTGCTTTGGCATTTCCACAATACACTGACAATCACTTATGGGCCAGGCACTGTTTCTCATGAGTTGAAAAGAAAAGTTTTTTCATATATATTTTCAAACTATTAATTTCTTCTAATGCATATATACATATGAATGTTTGGACAGTTGACTCTGTTAAATTCCCTTTTTAGAATTAAAGTCCACGTGCCAGATTTAGCAACAATACTTTGCACTCAAGACACATCAGCCCACATCACTGTCTACACAAGTGCTAGTAAAAGGCATGGGGAAAGTTTGGCTATGATAGGCACCTGATGCTAGTTGCTCCAGGAGCAGTCCTCCTTTTCACTTTCACTTTTTATTTTTATTGCTTCATACTCTTTTGTGCAATTTACTTTTTTCCTGGATGGTTTGAAATTCCTTCTTTCCAATAAATAAATATCTGAGTTTAAAAATGCAGTAGATGGTTCCTCCAATTGAAAAAGGTCCAGTTCTTGGAAAAATAGTAATGCGTAGCATTCCTGAAGTGATGATCTTGCACCTGAGTTCTTGTTCTTTGCTTCTTGAAAACAGGAGAAACCCTAATGGAGGGAGATCCACATAATGCGCTAGCTAATTGCGTGTGTGTATGTGTGTGTGTTTCTTTATTTCTGTTTCTGCGTCATGGGGTGGGTACTGTTCATCACAGCGCAAGGGGAAGGTAACAGGACTGTTCAATAGTGATAATGCAAGCAGACTAACAAGCAGCTTCAGTCTGTGCTTCCTTCATCAGGAACCAGCTGTGGCTGAGTGTGGTGCAGGCTTTCCCCTAGTCCGGACACACATGGCTCTCTTTGTCCAGCTACTTCCTTCCATAGAGCCTATCACCATATCACACTCTGTCTACATGCAACTCTCACTCTTACTGCTTATGCTTGCAAGGGTGAAAGCACATGGCCTGACTCTAGACAGATCTCACTGACTGAACTCAACAGAGCCAAGTGCCTCAGCTGTGGCTCTATTTTTTTCTTTTTGTCAAGAGCATGTACTTTACATCCTCTTTTTCTTAAGGGCTTTTTGGGAACCAGAAAGTACTTCCCTTTTGAAAGTTACACAATTGCTGGGACAGCATCACATTTGTCATGCTTCATAGGACAGAGGCTTTAAATGCAGCTTTTCATGTTTAGTGTTTCTTATGTTGATTTTTTAGTATTCTTAGATCCAGTGTGTATTAGTTTCTTGGACAATTACATCCAGTTGCTCCAGCTTAAACGTTAACAGCCTGGCTGTCTGTGTTCTATAATCATTACATGTCCAACTTCTTTCATTTGGAATTACGTGGCTAGTGTTAATCTAAACTGCTAGTGAAAAATATGCATTTTTTAAAATTTTAACTACACCTCAGATTCAATAAATACCAATCCTGCAGCCTATTATAAACTTAGTATCTCTTCTTTTTATGAAATGTAATGGTACTTTTTAGTAAGATTAGAATAATTGACTACTTGTGGCTAAGTGTGTGAGTGTGCCCTACAAATACAGTAACTGGCACAGAATTTAGACTTGTGGCTTATGTAGTCAAGAGTAGCTCTTGTGCCTTGCTTTACTAAAATTGAATCATTTGGTTTCAGACAATAAATAGATGGGTGGATTCTTCAAATATAATTAGGTATTTGTTAGTGGGAAACATAAAAGAAAATTCCAGCAGTGTCTCAGCTAGAAAACTTTCTAGAAAGGGTACTATCAACCAATTAAATAATAATAAATACAGTCTGTACATTTTTTGATACTTCAGCAAATTCTTGAGATGCAAATACATTCAGTTTAAGGATGATAATTCTCTTCAGTCATAAAGTAAGGTAGTAATGTTCAATATTTACCTTTTATAACTGCAACGGTTTTGTTATTCTCCTGTTACATACTTTTAAATGCTCATCTTATTTCAAATATGTGCTCTAGTGATTTTAAAATAGACAAAGTCAAACATTGCCATGGCATGTTCCCACTGCAGTCATTGTGATACTTAGCCACATATTTTGTTCAACCATGTGGATGTGAGAACAGCAGGTGCATTCAGGGACTTTCTGAGTGCGAGGTATTGAGTCCCAAGATCACTCAGACAGAAACCCTGTACTATCAAGCAAGGTGTCTTTCCGGCTACAGACTGTCTTTGCAGTCATTTTTTCTGACCAAGCTGAAGAAGTCCTTTAATTAGCTATACGATATATAGACAATAGTTAATGGTGGTTTATCTATGGCACCTAGTCTAATATGTTTTTCCTGGTAGGAACAATACATTCTTTGCCAGCACTGTCATCTAATATTAAATTAAAATAAAATATAAAAAATTGCGAACCAATTCCAAAAGAGAGTTTCTTTCACTCTTTGTTGGGTTGGCTGGAGCTGTATACTTCTTTTACACTTTTTTTTGTCCACATTTTTCACCTGGCCACTTATCTAATGTCTGTACTCACGTGATGGGAAAGGCATTGGAAATAAAATATGCACCTTAACTAGGGGTCTCTAAAATTGTGTGTCCTGACCTTTTGAAAGCATCTAGTTTAGTGCCACCAAGGTTTTGTGCTTTAAGGGTTTAATGTTATTTTTTCCCATTATTGTCTTAATTCATTATAATATTTTGTCTAATGTTTTTACCCATTTTTGCCTTTGCTTGCTTGCCTTGTGTTCTGCCATCTTGCCTGCCTTTACAAATGCTGTTTTTTGGATTACAGACTTGCATAATAAAGCATTTATTTTGCATTTTTATATCGTTTTTTATATCTCTTTCTCATTTTTGGTTTGCTCCGATCTGCTCAACTACCTACAGTACATGTCCAAGAGCAATGTGTTGTGTTGCAGTCCAGCAGTTAGGCTTTTCAGACGTCCAGCTCTGGGGGCTCCTGTGTACATACTTCCACTTGTGTAGGTGCATCTGGCCTGCATGTAACTGCAACTTTCTTAACTTTTTGGTTAAGGAAGAATCATTTGTTATACTTTTCTGCGTTTGAATATTGAAAGAAATTGATACTTTACAAATGTTGTATACTCTCTCTAACCAGCCCCAATTAAAGGGTAGAGATGGTAGAGAAATATAAATATCTGGGAACAATCATTGATCACAAACTAAACTTTGATCTTAACACAGAGCAGATTTTTTTTCTTAGGAAAAAAGTGGAAAAAACGCTAATGACACTTCTTTATAAGTCCTTTATTGAATCCATTGTTATATTTGCTTTTATCTGTTGGTTTGGCAACATCAGCAATAACAATATAAACCATCTTAGCAACATTATAAAAATTAGCTGTAGAATTTGTTCACAGCAGACCTCTATCACTGAAATATATTGCAAACAGGTTAGAAAGAAAGCCAACTCAATTCTGTCAGACAGTAGCCATCCACTTGTCTCTGAGTTCCAGCTGCTGCCAGATTTAGGTTTCCAAAGATAAAGAGTAACAAGTTTAGGAACTCTTTTTTTCCCTAGAGTTATAAGCATTTTAAATTCTGTTACTAGTAGGGATGCTGTAAAATGTTAAATTCTGTGTTATTGTTTTGTGTATTGTTGAAGGTAACTATTTTTATTTCTATTAATCATGAATGTGTGTTTTTGCAATAACATTGGTCATCAAATGTTGTGTCTTTGTTTATCTGTTGTCTTCCTTTTTTGTACTTTATTGCTGAAAACAAATTTCCCTCTGGGATAATAAAGTCTACCTAACCTAACCTAACTTAATAAAACGTTTTACCAGAAGCAGTGTTTTTTTTTTGCATGGGATAATACAGAATCATGGCCAACTATGCATATAGTTAAAAATACATTCATAATATGCTGACTTTTGCCATTATGGTTGGACTGTCAAACCCTGATTCATAGTGTTTTGATCAATGCTTACCATTATATACAGAGATAGGAATGCCTTTATGGATCACTAAAAAATGTCTTGGACCATGTTCCAACGACACTGTTCTTGGTGTCTATTATGATGTACACCCTTGACAACTTTGCCATTGTTAAATCTGTCTTTTTTAGTATTGGAATTAAGCTCTCATGTTGCTGTGGACTGGTGTTTGGTCATCTTCAGCAGTAAATCCTACTTTTCCTAATAAGCTAGGTTCACACATAATATTGACAAAATTCCCATGATATGGGTTGCAATCACCTCTTTTGTTTATTACAGTTAATTTGATCACCCACAGATGTGTCAAGGAAGTTGTGCCTCCCAGTGTACAGAATTCACAGCATTGCTGCTTGGTGCTTTTTTCTTATAGGGAAATTATAAAATCACACACAACTGTTATTTCCTGGGAATGGCTTTTCCTCATCCTTGTCTAGCTAGCACTGTTTCTAGATCTGTCTGTTATAGAGCATATACAGTATTTGGCATTCTGAGATGCTCCCTACAGTCCCATCCACATCCTTTACAGACCATTACCTCTCTAGAGAAACAGTTTCACAATATTTAGATGCATGTGCCACAGGACAAAATTTGGCACTTGAATAACTCCATGCAATGACTCTTTGCTGCTTGTGTTGCCAATCTGGGGTTTTAACTCATATTAAAGATCCCCTGTGTAGCTTTGTTCTGCTTCAATAAATTGTTCCTTTGTGCTCTTTTTTGGAATCATTTCTTTTTACACATCACCCGTTTTTACACCAGTTTTCATGTAAATTGGACAACTGCTTATGGGCAGAACTATTTTCTGCAGTGGAGTGCATGTGTATTTTTGTTGTAATTTCTGTGAAAGAATACAGAATTTAGCAGTTAGTCTAAAATTCCAAATGTTTAAATCCATGTATAGGTAAGACATGTATTCTAAGACAAAACACATTTATTCTACAGCATGCAATGAATGATGGGAAATTGTTACTTTGAAACATATTAATGCTACATTGTTTTAAAATATCAGAGTACTGCAGAGAATAATTATATATAGATTTTAATATGATGCAGTTCAGCACTTTGTTATGCATATATTTTCTAAAAAGGTTTTTTCAAAGCCATCCACTCTTTCGCTGTACCATCATCCAGCTGTCATACACCTGAGTGCTTAAAATTTTCACACTGCAACTACTGACAGGACAGCAGTGCCATGTGTGACAAATGCAGCATACATTTCATGAACATTTTGTGAGGAAGCTGTCTAGGGACCCCAAATGATTTAGAGCAGTGTTCCTCAACTGTAGACCTTGTAGCCCACTCTGTCAATTGAGTTTCATTGCAACAAAGTGTGTAACTCTTTCAGACTAAGATTTTTAAATCAATCTGAATTATATTTACACATTCAGCAATGAACACCATAACAATTCTCAGGCAAGGAGAACAGGGAGTAGGTTTTGACAGTATCGATTCAGACTGCCAAAATATTTGTTGTAAGAAAGGCACTATATTGAGCCTGACCGGCACAGACTTGACATGGGAGGCACATCTAAAATAAAAAGACTTTTATTTTTCTTCAGCTGGAGGGCACATCTTCCCCGTGAACCCCCCCAGCCACAACACAGTCCCAAGCACTAAACACTAAAGTCTAAACACTCCTCTCTCTTTCACCACCACTCCTCCACAGCTTTGTCCTCCTTCCACCCTACTCTGGCCATTGAGTGGTGGATGCTGGCTCCTTTTATGGCCCACCCGGAAGTGCTCCAGATGCTTGATCACCTGTTTCCGGTTGCACTCCCGGGTGGAGCTGAAGATTAGTCCAGCTGGGCCCAGGGACCCATGCTGCGCTCCCTGGCGGCCACCCCAGACCTCAACAGGGCTGTGGAGAACTCCATCTCCCTTGAAGCCCTGCGAGAGACTGAGGCGCCGCACCAACCTAGGGGGGTGGCCATCCACGTCCAGGGGGAGGTACTGCATCGTCCAGGGCTACTCCCCCTGAATACACATCGAAGGGGTGTCCCGGCCGGGCATGGGACCTGGCCGTCCGCCAAAATGTGTAGGAATGTTTTAGGTAAAAACTGTACCAAATCTAGGAAACATAACATGAGGCCACAGAATTTAGCTACACCAGGGTGTCGGTTCTTGTTTTCTTTGCACCACTATGATTGTTGCCAGTGCTCCCCCATAAGGACTCTTCTGATAAACTGCATTAAAGATAATAGACCCACAGAATCATAGAGGCAAAGGCTGAGAGGACACTGATTTGCTGTAGTAATGTGACTTCATCATTTCAAATCAGTTTTCTTTCACTTGTCAAAATTACCTTAAGAAAGAAAGAAAGATGGAAAATTGCTCTAAATCCAGTTTTTAAGGTGCAATATGCAACAAATTGCATATCACAATATAAAGTGAGGTGGCAGCCCAGACATAGTTTATAATAATTCTTAAACAATCACACTGCACCAGTTCTGCTGCCCTCTGGTATCATGACGACAGCATCACCCTCAGTAGTTTTTCATGGAGATAAGGTCTCCAGCTGCAGGGCCCAGGTTGCGGCTTCAGCAGGATGGCAGTGGGGCTGGATTAACAAGGCTTGCAGCCTGCTCTTATCTCCATAAGCGGGAACTGTATGTGAAGGGGGAGGAGGATGGGTGAAAGAGTCTGCATCAGGGAGATTTCTCTATCAGTGCTGCACAGATGCGTCTTGCTAAATAAACACAACAGCAAAATGGACAAAAGGTTAATTATCAATTTTCCCCAGGATAAAAAAGCAAACAGAAATTTATCAAAAAAAGCCAGAAAGTTTTTTTTTTTTTCTTTTAATCCTTATTGGAACTGTTTATATTTCTTTTGCCATTATGATTCTTTAATTCCCACTACCACACATTTTCTAAGCTATATAGTTATGATTCCTTTACAGTTCTGTCATTTTCTTGTAGTATCAAAGTGAATAACAGGTGAGATTAAGCTGTATTCCTTTATCAAACTATGACCTTTGCTAAATGGCCCGATTACCAGAATTTGAAGTCAGTTTGGAGGGGGTGGGGCATGGATTATAGCAGTATGGTAGAAAGATCGTTGTTATAGATTCATTAATAGGCTATTGTCTGGTCTTAGACTTGTATCATAGCATTCAAGAAAAGAAATCAAACACTCTCATATGTTATGAATTCCATGAAAACTGTTATTACAAACAATACAGTTTTAACAGTTTTTCTGAAATCTCATCTAATTTTCATTGAAGTTCTGAGGCTGCTAAAGCTAAAGCTTATGGAAACACCTGTATTTGTGTTTATTTCCTATAAGGCAAAAAGAAGAGAACCACATCTTTGCCATTTTACAGAAAGAGCCATTGTTCACAAGAAGATTTTTTTGATAGATTGACGATCACAGTGAGTAGGTTAGTCCTGTTGGTTGGTTTTTAATTCTCTGTCTCTGGAAGGAATGTCTCCTGGGTCATTAAAACTGGGTCTGTAAGATGCAGAGGGACTCTGGCTAGCTTCTGTAGTGTGCTCCATCACAATGGAGAAAATAGACACAACATTAGCACATTCAGTCAGACCCTGTTCTCTTTTTTTCTCCTACTGATACGTTTATCTGTGACTAAGCACTTTAAATAGTCTATAAAATCAAACAATGACAATTAATGCTTTGTGGTTAATAGGTAAATTTTGCACACCATAAACTAAAAAACTACTACTAAAATGAATATTCAAGTTCAAATGATCCTTTATTTTTCCTAAAATACCTCCACAAATACACATATTTTTCTACTTCTTTCTTCCTTCCAGATTCCTCTACTCTGCTCTTAAGTATGACTCCCATTTTTAAGCCACACCTGACCCAAGAAGTACATTTCGTCATACTGGAAGCCACTTCCCAAGAACTTCAAAAGTGCTTGAGTGGGCTACTTGCTCCAGCTACATTCCTCATGCAGTCCCATGGAAGTCTAACCTTGGGGCACAAACTGCCCTGGCAGGGAGCCCTCCTCTGCCTTTACATTGTAATAGTTACCTGTCTGGGGGAAAGTACCACCAACCACCGGTGCCAGCTCACCAGTCCATCTGCACCCTCTTTTAGAATATATTGTGGTCGGGTGGTGGAAGGACAGACTGGAAACAGTCGGAATGTTGGGACACCAACCAGATCGCCCCTTTAAATCGTCGCGAGACAAACAGACAAAATAAACAAAAAGTAACGAAAATAGCGCTTCAGCGCTGTCCCGTACAGGGACCTCTTTCAAAACAATCAGTCCTTTCGAGAGTCATGTGCTCCGGCGTGCGGCTCGTTCCGGTCTCCCGGCAGAACCATCTTTCTCTTTGCCGGCACTTCCTTTATAGCACCATTTCCGGAAGGGGCGGGGTTAAGTGCCATTGCCGGGCAGCTTCTAGGAGCTGTGAGGGAAAAAGAAGAACAGGACAAGGTCAGCGGTAGCCCCCCCTCTCGTCTCGGTGGGCTATTATGTACCTTTCTCCTGCCCTTAGAGGAGTCCTCCAATGCCCATGCGTGACAGTATATAGTAGAAGTATTTTGTGTTTTACCCCATTGCAGCAGAAGGGCCTGATGAAGTTTCTTTCAGTTGGCAATGAGAGGGTCACATCTCTGGACTTTGCAATCCAGGGCATCTCAAAAGTGCTATGTGAAAGTAAGACAAGAAGAGAAGGCAGGTTAAGACAGAACTTTCACACACGCTTTAATACCTCAGGACAAAAAGTAGCTGTGTGTGACCTGGTATTGTTCAACTGTAGGGTTAGGCTGTTAAGAAAATGTGAGCAAAGGACTTTTGGCTTGCTGCTTTGCTCTAAGGTTGGCAGCATGGTGCCTCTACCATACTGTCCTGTCATTTTAGGCATTGTGTCTACTGGCAGTTTCAGCAGCAGTATCAGTGACCATGGCTGGATCTACCACCATGGTGACTTGAGTGTACACCCTAGGGCCCTACCCAAAAAAAGCCTTAACATATACAAAAAAAAATCCTTAATGACAGAAAAAGTCCAAATTTTTCACCGATAGGCAGTCACAGCAAAACATATTCCAGCACACATCCATACCCTGCATTGAACCTCATAATTATAAACCTATCCACTCAAACCTAAAAAAGTTTTTAAAAGAAAAATATGAGTGATCACAGAAGTTGTCTAATACAGTCATATGAAAAAGTTTGGGAACACCTCTTAATTCTTTGGATTTTTGTTTATCATTGGCTGAGCTTTCAAAGTAGCAACTTCCTTTTAATATATGACATGCCTTATGGAAACAGTAGTATTTCAGCAGTGACATTAAGTTTATTGGATTAACAGAAAATATGCAATATGTATCATAACAAAATTAGACAGGTGCATAAATTTGGGCACCCCAACAGAGATATTACATCAATACTTAGCTGAACCTCCTATTGCAAATATAACAGCCTCTAGACGCCTCCTATAGCCTTTGATGAGTGTCTGGATTCTGGATGGAGGTATTTTTGTCCATTCTTCCATACAAAATTTCTCCATTTCAGTTAAATTTGATGGTTGCCGAGCATGGACAGCCTGTATCAAATCATCCCATAGATTTTTGATGATATTCAGGTCAGGGGACTGTGACGGCCATTCCAGAACATTGTACTTCTTCCTCTGTATGAATGCCTTTGTAGATTTCGAACTGTGTTTTGGGTCATTGTCTTGTTGGAATATCCAACCCCTGCGTAAGTTCCACTTTGTGACTGATGCTTGAACATTATCCTGAAGAATTTGTTGATATTGGGTTGAATTCATCCGACCCTCGACTTTAACAAGGGCCCCAGTCCCTGAACTAGCCACACAGCCCCACAGCATGATGGAACCTCCACCAAATTTGACAGTAGGTAGCAGGTGTTTTTCTTGGAATGCGGTGTTCTTCTTCTGCCATGTAAAGCACTTTTGTTATGACCAAATAACTCAATTTTTGTCTCATCAGTCCAAAGCACTTTGTTCTGAAATGAATCTGGCTTGTCTAAATGAGCATTTGCATACAACAAGCGACTCTGTTTGTGGTGTGAGTGCAGAAAGGGCTTCTTTCTCATCACCCTGCCATACAGATGTTCTTTGTGCAAATTGCGCTGAATTGTACAATGATGTACAGATACACCATCTACAGCAAGATGTTCTTGCATGTCTTTGGAGGTGATCTGTGAGTTGTCTGTAACCATTCTCACAATCCTGCACATAGCCGCTCCTGTATTTTTCTTGGCCTGCCAGACCTGGGTTTAACAGCAACTGTGCCTGTGGCCTTCCATTTCATGATTACATTCCTTACAGTTGAAACTGACAATTTAAACCTCTGAGATAGCTTTTTGTAGCCTTCCTCTAAACCATGATACTGAACAATCTTTGTTTTCAGATCTTTTGAGAGTTGCTTTGAGGATCCCTTGCTGTCACTCTTCAGTGGAGAGTCAAAGGGAAGCACAATTTTGCAACTGACCAACTTAAATACCTTTTCTCATGACTGGACACACCTGTCTATGAAGTTCGAGGCTTAACGAGCTAATCCAACCAATTTGGTGTTGCAAGTAATCAGTACTGAGCAGTTACATGCATTCAAATCAGCAGAATTACAAGGGGACCAACATTTTTGCACATCCAGTTTTTCACATTTGATTTAATTTCATACAACTAAATACTGCTTCACTAAAAATCTTTGTTCGGAAAACACCCCAGTACTCAGATGTTCCTAGGAAATGAAAGACATACCACTGTTATCTTTTTTGTTGAAAGTAGAGTAATTTATTATGCAGGCTGAAAGTAGTTCCCAAACTTTTTCATATGAGTGTATGTCACTTTTATGAGATTGTACATTTAATGTGCTACCATGCCAAAAAGAGAAAATGGAAAAAATGATCATTCTAAGCAAGAGCTCAGTTGTGCAGTGAAAGGAAAAATAAAAGAGAAACAAGCAAAAGATGCAGTCTTGGTATAAACACTATACCTGTCATTTGCAGCTTTAAAAACAAAACAAATGATGATTTGAACAAGTCGTAAATACTGCAGTTGAGACTAATGGGACTGACCTTCCAAATAGCTGTCAAGCAGCTAATATCACTGCTTCTAGAAGCTTTAGCGGCAATGCATATACCAATAAACATGGATGTTACTGAAGGAGATAAAATACACCAAACCAAAAAAATTAAATCTCTCTATATGGTTTTTCATTTTATTTGGTGCAAATATGTGAACAAAAAGTGCTCAGTTACAAATCGTATGTTTTCCTCAAAGTGGCATAAGCCTTTTAAAAATGTTAAATTGATGTTTGTTAACTGAGCTATCAGAAGAAAGTGCTCCCACAGATGCGAAGTTGCACTCATCAATTGATATAACGTTTGAGGTTTTTTTTTTATTTTTTCTTTCCTATTTCAAACATGAAGGAGGGCCTTTTGAGTTGTGACAGCCTGAGGCCTGTGGGGGTCTTAATCTGGCCTTGCCAGTGTCAAATCTGAGTAATCTCTTAGATAGACCAATCTTATATGTTGGTCTTGCTCCGGTGTGGTCACTCCAGGGAAGCCACATCTTTAATGGTTATCTGTCCTGCTGGATGCTGAAACATTGCCTGAAGTTGGGGCACAATGGATTGAGTTAATCCATAGTGTCTGGCAATTCTGCCACATAATTTACATGCCTACAGTACGTCAAATCCTGTCTCGCTTGTCTCTGGTGACATTCAAGGAACGCACAGGAACTGACCAAGTATGGCCTTTTTCATACTGTGACCTGAGCTTTAAACTATAGTATGTCTCTTTTAAAGGTAACCTGATCAGGCATTGCTCCACCTAGATCTCTTTGGGTAAAAGAACTCTTAATTGCTTTCACTTCAAAAACTATATTGCCTATTTAGCAGACTCAAAAAAATTGACAAACTTTATAAAAGTACACAACGTACATCTAGGCGGCACGGTGGTGCACTGGGTAGCGCTGCTGCCTCTCAGTTGGGAGATCTGGGGACCTGGGTTCTCTTCCCGGGTCCTCCCTGCGTGGAGTTTGCATGTTCTCCCCGTGTCTGCGTGGGTTTCCTCCGGGCGCTCCGGTTTCCTCCCACAGTCCAAAGACATGCAGGTTAGGTGGATTGGCGATTCTAAATTGGCCCTAGTGCGTGCTTGGTGTGTGTGTTTGTATGTGTCCTGCAGTGGGTTGGCACCCTGCCTGGGATTGGTTCCTGCCTTGTGCCCTGTGTTGGTTGGGATTGGCTCCAGCTGACCCCCGTGACCCTGTGTTTGGATTCAGCGGGTTGGAAAATGGATGGATGGATGGAGGTACATCTATAGATTCTTACTTCAGAAAATGTGTTTTCCATTAGTTTATATATAGCCTTCTAATATATAAGATTTTAGTTTTTGAATCTGAGGCAAAGAAACAAATTATTTCTAGTCCTGACTTCAGTACATTTCAAAGAAAGGTGACTATGACCATTCCAAACATAAAACAGTGAAAACTGCAGACGCACATTCAAAGTGCATGTCAGTTGTCAATCCTTTGTGCTTTGATCTCTCAAAAAATAGCTGTTGTGCTTTTCCTAAAAAGTTATTTGGTTTGGTGCATATTCAACTCTTTAAAGACAAAAAATCAAAGACAAAATATATGTATTACACTTATACACTTGCATTTAGCATGAATGCTGTAATTAGCCCCAGATCATTCCAGATATTAATAGGCAGATATTTTGGCTCTTTTTTTGCCTAGATTGTATAATGTCTCCTCCTATCATGATAGTCTTCACTCTAGACAGTTGTTTTTTTAGTAATTCTAACTATGTACATTTTCAAATATACGTACAGTGGAACCTCGGGTCACGAACGTCTCGGACAACGTACAAATCGGGTTACGACCAAAAAGTTCGCCAAACTTTTGCATCTGTTCACGACCACACACTCGGGTGACGAACAAGCCAGTTTCTCTTCCGGTTCATACGTGCCGGTGATTTACGCATGTGTTCAGTTTCTCCCTGTACAGTACATTGTTCTCGGTCAGACACGCATTGCGCAGAGGGACTTTGTGGTATAGCAGGTCCACAGCTCACGTCAAGAGGCCAGTTTTAAATAAATAATCGCTGCACTTGTAGTTTAGCGAGGGGGCGTGGTGGTTGATTGCTACAACAAAGAATGCACCGGGCTTGTTTTTAAAGAGACTGCTTCAAGGATTGTTTAACCTTGTTGTATTTAATGAAGACTTTTTTCTATTGGATTTTAAGCACCATTTCACTTCTGTTTTTATGGGATCATTTATTTATTGAAGGATTCTGAAAGCACTGCACTTTATTTAATTTGGACTTTGTTTTTGATTGTTGTTTTGTTGATTTTAATAAAAGCACTTGGCACTTTTTGCACCATCCGATTGCTCCATTGTTAGTGCCTCACTGTCGTGCTCATCAGTAACATTACCGACGATGACGGGTTTAAGGGCTCCCGGAAGCGAGATGGGAGCATGCAGAGAACCCGCTCAAAACTGTAATCTCCTCTCCACCCAGTTCCTCCTCACTTCCCTCATTCCAAAACTCGACTCATGCAAGGTTAGTTTTCTTGGTTGTTTATGGTTAGTTTTTTTGTATAAATTACGGATTTTTCAAATGTTCATTTTTTTCCCTGTACTTAAAAAAAGTGTTTACAGAGAGCGGTTCGTAAGGCTATAGCGTGAACTCTTGCAATGTTAGTGTTCTCTGTTCAAGGTTTTCTCAGTGTTATTCAATGTTTTTACATTTAGTTTACTATTACACTGTGCATTCTATGGTATAATTAACTATTTTTGTGCTTAAAAATCTTTTAAAAAAATATATTTACATACAACTCGTACGGTCCAGAATGGATTAATTGTATTTACATACAATCCTATGGGGGAAATTACTTCGGGTCACGGCCAAATCGGGTTGTGACCAGAGTTTTGGAATGAATTACAGTCGTGACCCGAGGTTCCACTGTAGTCCAATTTAGGGTAGCAGAGTTTAGAGCTTATCATAACATCGCCAGGCTTAATGCAGGAAACCACACTGGACAGGGCTTGTATGTCATTTTACACACATTCACAGACCCACATTTGGGTAAATTTATAGTTACCAATTAACTTAATCTGCATGTATTTGGGGATACTGGAGAAAAATACACAGGGAGAAAATGCAGACTCTACATAGATAACGACCTAGCACAGGATTTTAACCCAGGATAGTAACCCGTGCAACACCCTTCTGGGTCTTACACTTATATAGTAGTTTACACTTTGTTTTTACCATTTTGCACTGTATTTTTATGTTCTGTTTTGATGCCGGATGCAAGTGAATTTATGAAATAATCCTTTAACATCAACCAGCTGTTGTTTTGTAGGGCTTTTTCTTCCAGCCTAGAGTGTAGCAAATGTACCACTAAGCTTTTATTTAAAACTCAGTTTTCTGTTTTCTATCCTTTGTCAACTTTGTACTTTTCTCCTAATTATGCAGATATTTCAGTTTGGAGAAGGACTGCTAAAAATAATTCCATGTCTCTCAGTGGTCATTACAATGTTACAATATATTCAATGTTTAATTTTTGTAAAGCATGTAAAAACTCAAATCCACAATTCAGGGTTGGGAGTCTGGGAGGTTGAGTGACTTATAATGAATAACAAGAACTCTGGATATGTTCATCTGTCTCCCCTTGACTTTGAAGATTAAATTATCTCAAAAGCCATGGAGTATTGGCATAATCATATGCAATCCACAAGCGATCCTCGAAACAACACCACATCAGTGTATTACATAATAGACCCAGGAAAATGCCATAGAGAATCCAAAATTTTCTGAACTTCAACTTCACCATGTCTGTCCACTTGAATTGGTGGGGGAAGAGGAGGAGCTCTTTTGCTATTAGGAATGGAATTAATGGGTTTCCTGCTAGACATTTGAAATGAAGGGTCAGTCTTAGCATGATGTGAAAGAGCCGTATTTATATATTAAAAGAGATAAAGTGTCAGTCCATCTAGTCCACCGACGATCACCAAGAAGGCAGGTAGTCCAGAGAACAAAATCAGTTTCTTGCCATAAGATAGTAAACTGTGCAGCATACATCCATGCATCCAGTCATCATGTTGTATGGCGTCCACAACAGGGTTGGACTGTACAATGGAGAAAGGTAACAAAAAGCACAAAGAAAGATAGATGTGAGGACTAGAATATCCGATGATAAAAGGCAATGAGACATACAAAAAACAAGGATGTAATAGATATCTGGTAAACAGTGGTTTGTAAATGTGTGATGTGATTGAAAAACATGGACTTAGCATTGTACCATTAAGCTCATTTTGATTAACAGGCATTTCAATATGTTACTGATAAAATAAGCTTAGGACACATGTCTGAAATTATATACTTGGTTAAACCGTGAAGCCTGATCAGTTCCTCCTTTAAATGTCTAGCAACTCCCTAGCAGAATGCATCTTTTTAAGAGGTGTGAAATGATCAGATTTAATGAATTGATCAGAATCAACCAGAATAGTAATGCATGCAACCCTGCCCTGAATTTTCAGGTTACTTAACTAGATGGATGGATGGATGGAAAGAAAATCTTGAAAACAGCTGCATCAAGGTCAAGGTTAACCATGAGAAGGGATGGAAAAGCCTTATGCCCTACAACAAAGTTCACAGGTAAGAACAAAAACTATAGTTCTTTCAAAAATACAACTTAAGAAACTAAAGTTTGGATAACACCAGGGTGAGCAAACATTTTAGACAAATAGCCTCTGTCCTAAGGTCATGAAGAATAAATAATGCACTTCTGAACGCAATCTTGGGGTTTTCCAGTCATGATTGAGCTGGGATGATTCTAGAAATCAAGATGCCAGGGCACTTGACTATGGTAGCTACACACATGTTTTTCTGGAGGACAAAATATTATCTGATTCAGAGTTCATTAAAGACTCAGATTAATTTTTAGAAAGATAATAAAATAATAATTAAATAAATACATACAAGATTGAGCATGAATTAAAATAAAAACTTTCAACTTCATAACAAATATGTAGTGCCATTGCCATCCTTTAAGCTTCAGAATTATAGAATATCTGAGTGATTACATCTTGTCTGTTTTGAATAGAGTTGATGTTACTGTACTGAAGATTTGTGAGTTATTCCACTTCTCTCTGTGTGTATTTATGGCCAAAGGTTTGTGAGTAGGGAAAGTTTTACATTTTCTGCTGTACAATCCACACATAAAAAATCAAACATTTTCTCAAAATTTTATCTTGACAATAAAAAAAAACAAAGCAACTTTAACAAGCAATGCATCACTCCAAATAAAACACGATTGCAAAATGCAATTTCTGGCTGAGACGGTTATCATAATTTAATTTTGTACGACAAAACATAGTGAGAGTTTAGTGTTGTGTCAAAATGTCAAATTCAACTATGAAAGTTATCCAGAAAAAGTGTTCATGAGAATGTTCCCACTGAGAAGCTAATATTACCAATGTTTCTGTAGTGCATGAACAAAACAACAGCATGCACAGTGCTATGTCTATTTAAGTTACTGCAATGACCAATTACCATAACACATTTCTCAGACTCACAAAATGTTTTTATGCATGGATCTGGACACCCAAATTAGGGTTTCTATCTGGGAATTCCTTCAGGCAATACAGAATGTCCAGTGACCCTACCTTGTGCCACAGTTTACAGAAAAGATTGTATTTTCTTTCTTTGTACTCAGTGTTGTCAGGATTGACTCAAACCCAAACCCCTGCACCCCACGACCCTGTGTTGGATAAAGCCATTACAATAAATGTGTTATAGACTTCAGCAGCACTATGGAAGAATTGACATTTGTGTAACACATTTGACAATTCGTGAGCAATGTACCCAATGATCTTTTTTTCTGTGTAAAATTTTTGCTGCCCCACCATGCACAATAGGTAGAATGAGACATAGTGTGTAACACTTGCTTATCAACTCACTCTTCGATCATCCCAGATAGTGCTCATAGAGAATGGCATATTTGTGTATACATGAAGTATAAATGTGTCTAAAATTGTGCCTGTTTGCAGAAGTCTAGACACTGGAGACCTATGGACATGTTTACTAATCCCTTTCAAAAGAAGCTTTACAGACCACCCTTCATTTCAGAATTATAAGGGTACTTTTTCTAACTGGACATATGGCCGTCCATTTCTTTGACATATAAATACAGTATGGCAATCTAAAAAAAATCCAGAAATATTATACAATACAATACAATACAATTTATTCTTGTATAGCCCAAAATCACACAAGAAGTGCTGTAATGGGCTTAAACAGGCCCTGCCTCTTGACAGCCCCCCAGCCTTGACTCGCTAAGAAAACAAGGAAAAACTCCCAAAAAAACCCTTGTAGGGTAAAAATGAAAGACACCTTGGGAAAGGCAGTTCGAAAAGAGAATCCCTTTCTGGGTAGGTTGGGAGTGCAGTGTATGTCAAAGAGAAGGGGGTCAATACAATACAATACAATACACAGAACAGAACAAACACTCAATACAGTATAAAAATAAAAATTTTACTAGTACGGAGCAGAATTTAACAGTAGATGATATCACATAATATGATTTGGATTTGTTTAGAGTCCTGGAGACCTCAGCCTCCCCCATTTGGCCATTCCACAGCTGAAACAGCGCTGGGCCAGGCATGACAATAATTGTTACACAAAAAAAGTTTAGAAATTTTCAGTTCACATTCGAATGTAGTGCATATTTGAGTATTTTTGAAGTTTGGTTATGACTGTGACAGACTTACTACTGGGGAGTTATTTATGATGGAGTGCTGAAGTCCACACTAGCAGTAATTCCTCATAGGTTAAATAAGGACACAAATTTATGCAGGGATAATACAGTGTCACTATTATATATATTCAATCGTGCAGTTTCTTAGCATGTTCAGGCCTGCAAGGCAGGAATAAACTCAGGATGAGCTGCCAGTCCATTAGCAGGATACACTCACACATCCACCATCACTAACTCACAATGAGACAATTTAAAGTCAGAAGTCGACCGTAACTGCACATTTTTGGGCCGTGCGAAGACGCCAGTGCATTAGAGGAAAAAACAGAAGAAGAAGACACACACACACAAAAAAAATAGTCACGGTGAGATTGTACAAACTACACAGACTAACTGAGCAAGGATTTGATCTGGGCTGTAAGGCAGAAGCATTAATGGCTACACCACCTTTTCCACCTATATGTATAGTTGTGAAAGGCTTCTTTTAAGATTAAACCGTAATACATACTTGTACAATACTTTTCAGTGCATTATGTATTTAGTGTCCTAAGGACAGCTAGAGCAGTAGCTTTGGTATAATCACAAATGCCTACACAAATCACATAAAAAGATTCCTATAGTCATACTTCATTGTTTGGTGTAAACGAAATGTATTATTGGTGGAGAAACAGGCAAAGGTTATTCCTAGGCTGAAAAACTAAAACACGCTTTTTCAGCTATACAGTATAGACTTGATGAGGTGTTTATTAATATCAGTCTTAGATAATACATAATTTGAATGGCGCTATATTGGTTTTTCAATAGACTTAGGAAGTTGGAGTCTTATAGCACAGAGTCATTTTACTGGCCAGTCAAAATAAAAAAACTCTGCTAAAGGATCAAAATGAATGACTGCACAACAATCACAACTGATAGGTTAAAGACCATCAGTGATAATAAATTACATACCAAATCAAATCATGGAATAGAGAACATTGTTTTAGAATATGTTTAAGATTATTTACCAATAGTATTTTTTCCAAGTCCCCATTTTTTTTTCTTTTGGATTCATTCTCATTAACTTTTTTTGAAAATGTCAATAAATAGTTAAAAATGAAAGCACCCTAGGAATGTAGTGGTGAACTTAGAATTGTGGGTAATTGGAAGTTAGGCGATTTTGAGCACTCAATGTCTGTATAATTCACAGCACTTTAGAGGTCACAAGTGCCAACAGTGTTCTCATTTTGCCTTAAGAAAGTTA
Source organism: Erpetoichthys calabaricus (assembly GCF_900747795.2). NCBI lineage: Eukaryota > Metazoa > Chordata > Cladistia > Polypteriformes > Polypteridae > Erpetoichthys > Erpetoichthys calabaricus. The sequence continues at coordinate 74,148,506 of NC_041402.2, forward strand.
CTGCATTTTCTGAAAGCTTATGCTTTTTATCAAAATTGAAGTCCTGTGAGGATGGAGGATTTTGCCCTGTTTTTCACCTTATGACCTCATGTTCTTGCAGAGGTAATCAGAGAGCCATGGTAGAGCACTGAGAATTGGGTTGGAGGGCTTACCATACACATAAACATTGCTTACTGAAGGATTCATCTACATGTAGCTCAGCACCCAGAGAGAAGGCTTGTGACTCAACAGTAATTGTTTCTCAAGATTAGTGTGTAGGAAGCGGATGAAGAATTGACACGAAAAAAAGTTGAGGTGGTGTAGGAAAGATGAAAGGAAAGCAAAGACTGGCTTTCTGTTGTCTTGGTAGCTGAATGGGGAGGAGTTCTGCTAGAGGGACCAAATTAAACAAGGATGATATTAGTGACACATAACATGAAAGGAATATCTCTTAGTCAGAAAGCTGTTTAGGATTGAAGATGATAGGAGAAGAGCCCCTGACTAACCTACATGTCTGAATGAAAGCAGTCTTAACTAAATAGAAACTGTTCTTACTGACTCCTTCACCTATGAGTATGTTTTATTATTTCTTCTTCACTCACAGTCAGCCTCTCACCTTGAGCATGATCTATTGATGAGTACTGAGGTGCATCACATGTTTTATTCATTAATATGCAACATTTGCATTTGCATTCCTACAGACTTCTTGTCAGCTTTTGATGAGGCTGTTTTGTCACACAATGCTAAGACCTATGAATATACAGTACAGGCACAAACAGAAAGTCCTCAGCCTTGGTCAAAAATTGAACTAAAGGATTTACATACAGTACTGTGCAAAAGTTTTAGGCAGGTGTGAAAAAATGCTGTAAACAAAGAATGCTTTCAAAAATGGAAGTGTTAATCATCTATTTTCATCAATCAACAAAATGCAGTGAATGAACAAAAGAGAAATCTAAATCAAATCAATATTTGGTGTGATCACCCTTTGCCTTCAAAACAGCATCAGTTCTTCTAGGTACACTTGCACACAGTTTTTGAAGGAACTCGGCTGATAGGTTGTTCCAAACATCTTGGAGAACTAACCACAGATCTTCTGTGGATGTAGGCTTCCTCACATCCTTCTGTCTCTTCATGTAATTCCAGACACACTCGATGATGTTGAGATCAGGGCTCTGTGGGGGCCATTCCATCACTTCCAGGACTTCTTGTTCTTCTTTACGCTGAAGATAGTTCTTAATGACTTTGTCTGTATGTTTGGGGTCGTTGTCCTGCTGCAGAATAAATTTGGGGCCAATCATACGCCTCCCTGATGGTATTGCATAAAGGATAAGTAACTGCCTGTATTTCTCAGCATTGAGAACACCATTAATCCTGACCAAATCTCCAACTCCATTTGCAGAAATGCAGCCCCAAACATTCAAGGAATCTCCACCATGCTTCACTGTTGCTTGCAGACACTCATTATTGTACCGCTCTCCAGCCCTTTGATGAACAAACTGCCTTCTACTACAGCCAAACATTTCAAATTTTGACTCATCAGTCCAGAGCACCTGCTGCCATTTTTCTGCACCCCAGTTCCTATGTTTTCGTGCATACTTGAGTCGCTTGGCCTTGTTTCCACGTCGGAGGTATGGCTTTTTGGCTGCAACTCTTCCATGAAGACCACTTCTGGCCAGACTTCTCTGGACAGTAGATGGGTGTACCTGGGTCCCACTGGTTTCTGCCAGTTCTGAGCTGTTGGCACTGCTGGATATCTTCCGATTTCGAAGGGTAATAAGCTTGATGTGTCTTTCATCTGCTGCACTAAGTTTCCTTAGCCGACCACTGCGTCTACGATCCTCAACGTTGCCCGTTTCTTTGTGCTTCTTCAAAAGAGCTTGAACAGCATATCTTGAAACCCCAGTCTGCTTTGAAATCTTTGTCTGGGAGAGACCTTTCTGATGCAGTATAACTACCTTGTGTCTTGTTGCTGTGCTCAATCTTGCCATGACATGAAACTGTCTTCCACAACCTCACCTTGGTAGCAGAGTTTTGCTGTTTCTCACCCAGTTTTAAGCCTCCTACACAGCTGTTTCTGTTTCAGTTAATGACTGTGTTTCAACCTACGTGTGACATTGATGATCATTAGCACCTGTTTGGTATAATTGGTTGATCATACACTTGACTATAATCCTACAAAATCCCTGACTTTGTGCAAGTGTACCTATAAGAATTGATGCTGGTTTGAAAGCAAAAGGTAGTAACACCAAATATTGATTTGATTTAGATTTTTCTTTTGTTCGCTCACTTTGCATTTTGTAAATTGATAACAATAAACAATCATTATTTATATTTCTGAAAGCATTCTTTGTTTACAGCTTTTTTTCACACCTGCCTAAAACTTTGCACAGTACAGTACATTTCTTATTTCATTGTATGGTACTTTACTGTTGGTTCTATATTTACAAAGTGTTTAGTTGTCATAAAAGAACAGAACACATCCTAAAGTTGTATAACTATTTTTTTTCCTTTTGCAGCAAAGAAAGAGGTTGGATTTGGTTTGAAATCTGACAACTACAAGAGGTGGAACTGTGGTCTAACAGAGTAAAAAGCACAGCCAAGTATACCATATATAAAGATGGCAGTTTAAGTGAGTATACCTTAATGGTGTTAACATTCAGACAGAAGGTTGATGATCTAAATTGTTGCAGCATGAAATATTTGTAGTGTAAAAGATGTTCTTAAAAAAAAGAAAGCAAAGGTCAAAAATACAAGACCTCAAAACCAAAGAAGTATACCAGAAACTGGGCACTAACATGAGCTCAGAAATTTGTTTTAAAAGGTTCTTCCTCAATGAAGCCCCTTCTGGTCTCTCATATGTTCTTAATTTATTTGACTTCTATGAGTCTGTGTCTGGTTATAAAATCAAATGGTTCAAGTCAGCTCTCCTTCCTCTTAATTTGTCTAGTCATCAGTCCTGCTTCTCCTTAGTGGTCCCCATTTCAGAGTCTATTAGATACCTGGGGACTGACATTTCCTCTTTCCTCCATGACATTGCTGCATCATATTATAAACATATCTTCAGGAGTGCTAAGGACTTCCTCTCCTTCTGGTCTTCCCAGCCTCTATATTTCAGGTCTAGGTTGGCTATTATTAAAATCAACATTACCCTTTGATTTAATTTTGTTAGCAGCATGCTCCCTCTTTCGCCTCCAAATAAATTTTGGTCTGACGTCAGATTTCTTTTATGAACATTTCTTTTGAATAGTAAACAACCTTCCATTAGACATTCCACATTAATTCGTGATAGGTCAGATGGGGGTGTTGCCTTGTCATTTTTGGAGATGTATCATTGGGCATTTATACTTAGATCAATTTGGTGCTGCTTGGAACCCCCCCAGTGATCCTCCATCCTGGCTCCCAATTGAAGTCGAATTGGTTTTTCCCAGATCTCTCTCACTTCTTCCTATTGTCTCTCTGAGATCAAGATAGCTTTCACTAAATTTGGACAATGTAATTACTTATGCTGTCACTATATGGTGTAAGGTGGAGAAATATTTAGACCCTTGCCCAAAATTACATTCCCTCACTCCCATTTTCCAAAATACAGCCTTGCTTATTGGCGCCAACCCTATTGCTTTCCCAATCTGCAGGCAGTGTGGTATTTCCACACTTGAAAATATTTTTGACTGCTCAAGGCTCCAAACGTTCTAGTGACTAAGATCTGAGTTCTCTATTCCATCTTCTTCCTTTTTCTTTTATCTTCAAATTAGGTTTGTTCTTAAGTCTCACTCTGTTTTGTTTTCTTCTTCTGTACCCTTTCATCCTTTGCTTTCCTTTACTCAGTCTCTGTCTCCTAAAACAAAGCCAGTCTCTATGTTATATACAACTTTGTGGAAGGCCACTCTTAAAACATTACCTGTTACTTTGGTTTGGGAACGTGATCTCTTACTAATCTTGACTGAAATATAATTTTTAAGAACATTACCTTAGCATCTAAAAACCCCAATTACCAACATAGTCAATTCAAATTTGTACACCGTTTGTATCTAATGCCCCACAGACGCTTTGTTATTGGTTTATCAGCTGACCCTCTATGCTCCCTTTGTTCTTGTAAGTCCCTAGGCACATTTCTATACATGTTCTAGGAGTTCCCACGGTTAGGGTTCTTTGGGTAATGTGTTAAAATTTCTGTCATCTATTATTTCTTATAAAACTCCTTTGTTGTCTCAATTATTTCTTCTTCTGGACATTTCTCTCTTTCTTCTTTCCAGCAAAGGTTATTCTCTCTAGGCACAATTACTGCAAATCCATCCATCCATTTTCCAACCTGCTGAATCCAAACACAGGGTCACAGGGGTCTGCTGGAGCCAATCCCAGCCAACACAGGGCACAAGGCAGGAACCAATCCCGGGCAGGGTGCCAACCCACCGCAGGACACACACAAACAAGCCCACACACCAAGCACACACTAGGGCCAATTTAGAATCGCCAATCCACCTAACCTGCATATCTTTGGACTGTGGGAGGAAACCGGAGCACCCGGAGGAAACCCACGCAGACACGGGGAGAACATGCAAACTCCACGCAGGGTGGACCCGGGAAGCGAACCCGGGTCTCCTAACTGCGAGGCAGCAGCGCTACCACCGTGCCACCATACTGCAAATCTCCTAGTTTATTATATTTTGATTTATGGAAAACCTTCTTTTTTAATCTTATTTTGCTTGAGTTATCTGCAGCAAGAATTAATGGTTCATTTAGCACCTGTATTTTAACCTTGCAGTCAGCCTCACAACTTGTCCTAAGTCATATAGATGGAAACTACGTACCAAAATTTACTTCATTATTTATTTGGTTATCCTTTTTTTTTTTCCTGGTGTGTCTTCCACTCCAGGGCTTTCTTTGTTCATATAAGGTTAGTGATAGGGTGGGCACTGTAGGGTGGGTGTTTTATTGGTATGTTATAATGTGCCTTTCTGTGAGCTGTTGCAATTGTTTATGATTTATACTTTGTTAATAAAAATTTGATCACAAATAAAAGTTCTTCCCTTCCACTTCATGAGACAGTCATTAAAAGATTACATTTGCTAGGCCTGTTCAAAGGCTATGCACATTTAGCACAAGGTATGTTGAAGTATGGGATATATTGATGTGTATTTTCAGATTAGGCTAGACTGATAGATACCATTCCTATTTTAAAATGAAGGTAGAACAAGAAATATTAAAGTAAAGATTTAAAATAAAAATATTCAATTTAATTCACAGCTGGGGAACAAGGGACTGGTGCAGTTTGCATTTTACATTGTCACTTTCACTGTTTTTGAATAACTAACTGCTATAACATTTCTTTTTTTGCCTGGGTATGTGGTAAAGCATCTCAATCTGAGTATCGTGTTGTTGTGTAGACAACTGACCACCTGTTACCAGTCATTCATGTAGTATAAAAGCTGTTATAGAGAACAACATGGACTGGTAATGTGTCAATATTTTGGTATCATTATGGTATATAAAGAACAAATCCTTTGAGCTCCCCAGGAGGTGTAGAAATACTGTTCTTTCTGTGGGGATGTTAGCTAGGATTGCCATAGACCCCCTGCCATTGCCTCCACAGCAGGTGCTCGGTGACAGTTCTATAGTGAAAGGTTTTTAACTCTTATCCTGCTCTTGTGCTGCACCTGCCCTGCATAGTCATTCCCCGTAAACCTCCACATCTAACTGAACTCTGAATGTTTAACCGTCCCCATCTGTCTCACGCCAAGGCTTGCGCAGATGCACACTGGGGTTTTCAGCACTAGCTTGGCAGAATTTCAGAAACTGTCAAAATCACACCTGCTAAATTAAGCACACACACACACACAGGCGCGCACTCACACAGAGTGACACTCTGAAGCATTTTTTAAGCAGCCACACATCCTTTGGCTTGCAAAGACATATACAAATGCAACTCCCCCCCCACCTAACCAACTAGATGACATTCACAGCTCCCTGACAGCAAGATCATTTTTCTCAATTTTGCTTCATTGTCATCTTTGATTTAGTATGTGAATAGAAAAACCTGCATGCATAGTCTCACTAACTTACACAGATAACATTGCCTGTTGCATAGGTATTTTTAAGAATTAAGAAAGGATAAAAGAGACAGTATCATTTTATTTTTAAACAAATAAACAACTACGGCTGCATTTATGTTTTTTTGTATGCAATAAGCATACATTTTATTGAAAAATCATTTGCCCTTGTAATTTTAAATTTATCAAGCATGATCTGTCAGTTTTGAAGATGTCAGCAGAGTTGGCTGTCATTCTGATGGAATTGTTTTCAGTCCACATTAATACCAGCCAAAGAATCCATTAACAGGGCTAGGCGCTAAAAATACATTTTTGCAGCAAAGTCCAAAAGAAAAGTCCCTTGGTTTCAACGTTAACCTTTAAATAAACCACTCAGCTGATGTTAATTGGCCAGTTAGAAGAGTAGGTTTTTACAAAGATTAACCGTTATATAGTAGTAATATGTGCATAAGGGAGACTCCAGGTCAAAGTTCTACAATGAAAAAAAAATACTTTAATGTCCATCTATTCTGATCACTTTTTTATTTGCAGGGATATTTTAATGTACAAAATGATGTCAGAAATGGGTGTATAATGTATTTATTCACTTTGTCTGTAACGTGCAGAATGCAAGAATGGAATGAGTTACAGCAAACCACATTTTTAGGAAAGTGTCTTTAAGTAGCAAAGACGAAGCAACTGCCAAAGGCTGGAAGCTTTAGGACAACCAAGGTAGATGAACTAGCTGTTGATGATAATTACAGTGAAGTGAGAACAGTGATCCTCCATCTCCCAGAGTGCAAAATCTTCTTCCCACCAACTTGAATGCTTTCAGTCCTTTTCCAATACTAATTAGTCTTTTTCTAATACCATCCATCCATCCATTTTCCAACCTGCTGAATCCGAACACAGGGTCACGGGAGTCTGCTGGAGCCAATCCCAGCCAACACAGGGCACATGGCAGGAACCAATCCCGGGCAGGGTGCCAACCCACCGCAGGACACACACAAACACACTCACACACCAGGGCCAATTTAGAATCACCAATGTCTTTGGACTGTGGGAGGAAACCCACGCAGACATGGGGAGAACATGCAAACTCCATGCAGGGAGGACCCAGGAAGCGAACCCAGGTCCCCAGGTCTCCCAACTGCGAGGCAGCAGCGCTACCCACTGCGCCACTGTGCCGCCCTTTTCTAATACCATTTAGGCTAATAAAGAAATGTGCACTGCTGAATTCTGAACCAATACTTTCCTATACTTATGGTTCAGTTTATATCAGAGCCACCAACCAAACTAACCTTCATGTGTTTTAGATCTGTTGAGAAACAAACTGCCCTGAGGACTGCTTTGATATTAAAATGTTTTCTTACTGGCATAAAATCCTGTTAAGGTCAGAAACCATGTTTTCTCTTTTTCATTGTGGGACATAATTTGTTGTATTCATTAAATCTTTTACATCCATCCATCCATTTTCCAACCTGCTGAATCCGAACACAGGGTCACGGGGGTCTGCTGGAGCCAGTCCCAGCCAACACAGGGCACAAGGCAGGGAACCAATCCCGGGCAGGGTGCCAACCCACCGCAGGACACACACAAACACACCCACACACCAAGCACACACTAGGGCCAATTTAGAATCGCCAATCCACCTAACCTGCATGTCTTTGGACTGTGGGAGGAAACCGGAGCACCCGGAGGAAACCCACGCAGACACGGGGAGAACATGCAAACTCCACGCAGGGAGGACCCGGGAAGTGAACCCGGGTCCCCAGATCTCCCAACTGCGAGGCAGCAGCGCTACCCACTGCGCCACCATGCCACCCTAAATCTTTTGCAGCCTTATTTTAATCAGAGTGTAAAAAACGAACATTAAATTGCTTCCATTTTAAACAGTTTACATTAGACTGTATACATTTTGAAAATTAATGAAATCTTTACTGTCTTACCTCTTCTTAACTTCATATGAAACAAGTATAGCTTTAATAACATCTTTCAATCATTCACACAGACACTCATCAGCTACCTAACTGCACTGAATCATGATCTCACTGACTACGAGGAAGATGTTTACAACTAGCAAATATTATGGTCATTTTATGCAAGGAGTCCATTCTCTGTCACTTCATCCATTCATTTAATGTAAAATTTAGTGCTCATACTTGAGAAAGATAGTGGATGCCAACATGGATGAAAAAGTGTATAGTATGATTATCCTGTGTTACACAGCATTGTTTAACAGTCTGCACTTGGATGATGCAGTCATTTTAAATGAATTACTTAATTGGAAACAGTTTTAAGGTACATCTTAATTAATTTAAAATAAGGTAACGATGTGTTATTGTGGGAGACATCGGTGGGGCTGGATATCGGAGCTTTTTGAGTCACATGATACTGGTTTGGTAACTTTAAAAGCAAATGATAATGGTCCAACACTGTTTGAATCACCTTGTTGTTGGAATCCATGCGATATGTGAAGTAAAAAATAAGTACCATAGAGAAATGAGCAACATACATCAAATAATTAAAAACGCCTAGCTGTTTGTATATAGAACCTTTTAAAAGACTGTCATGGAAACACTAAACTTAAGTCCATTGATTCACAAAAATGATTTTTTGGCTGTTTCAGTATCAGAAATTACTTAAGATTATTTAAGCAGTATCTATTCCAACCTTCCAGTTACAGAACACTTTTCATCCATTGTGTGAGTGTGGAGAGTAGGAGTATATTACAACCGCTTTGGAATGCCAGCTTGTTGCAAGACATTCTATTGACTGAGATGTCATTTGCATGGGAAGGACAGGCTTACCCAATAAAATGGTCACTCAGTGTACAGTATATGCTAATCTCAAATGAACATGTAGACAATGAAATGCACATATCCATCCATTAATTTTCCTTAAACCACTGTGGCACAGATCATGAAAAAAGAAATAAAATTTTAGAAAAATATTCCTGGTATTAAATTAAAAAGTAACATGAAAAATAAGATAACATAAAAAGTACTGTTTATGTGTGATACATGTAATTCAATTGAATATCCCTTGAATTGTTTGATTTGCTATCAGTATGAATTTACATATCCATCCATTGTCAGATCTTGCTGTATTACAGTCAGGATTGTGGTGGAGCATTTAACTATAGCATTGTATACAAGGCAGTAATGAGCTCTGAGTGGGATGTCACACCATTGCAGGGTACATTGACATGCACTTCACATGCTCGGCCAATCTGAGTTATCAATTGACCTAACATGTATGTCTTTGGGATGTGGGAGAAAAATGGGAGCTCTCAGAGATAAGCCCATTTGAGACAGGGAGGAAGTACAGGCTCCACAGAATCAGTGATTGTACTGCAAATTAAATCCTGTCCCTTTTAAATTTGTAACATAGTGTTAAATGTTGTAACACAATGTCTGCTTGAATTCTAATATGTTAACATAACTTTTGGTATACAATCAAAAAATCTATAAATACATTTTTCATATTTCATCAAACATCATGACTTAGGTCAAAGGTGACTCACATCTGTAAGGAATGCCTTCCTGACCCACTGTATGTTTAAATCCTTGAAAATTACATGTTATATTGTATATCTTGGTTGATAGTGGTTAACATTTGGGCTCCAAACTTAAAAAAGTGGGAGTTCAGGGTGTGCTTGTAGATGGGTACAGAATTGGCTCAGACACAGGAAGCAGAGGGCTATGTTGCAAAGAACCCTATAAGAACTGGCTGATGTTAAGAGTTGTGTCCCTCAGGGGTCTGTGCTAGGGCCACTGCTATTTTTAATATATATATATATATATAAATAATTTAGATAGGAGTATAAATAATAAGCTGGTCAAGATTGCAGATGATACCAAGATAGGTGGACTAACAGATAATCTGGAATCTATTGAATCATTACAAAGGAACTTGGACAGCATACAGGCTTGTGCAGAATATGTGGCAGATGAAATTTAATGTCAGTAAATGTAAAATATTACACATAGGAAGTAAACATGTTAGGTATGAATACACAATTGGAGGTCTCAATATCAAAAGTACACCTTATGAGATGGATTTAAAAGTCATAGTGAACTCTACACTATCATCTTCCAGACAGTGTTCAGATGATATTAAGAAGGCTGACAGAATGTTAGGTTATATAGCACAGTGTGTGGAGTACAAGTCTAAGGAGGTTCTGCTCAAGCTTTATAATGCACTGGTGAGGCCTCATCTTGAGTACTGTGTGCAGTTTTGGTCTCCAGGCTACAAAAAGGACATAGCAGCACTAGAAAAGGTCCAGAGAAGAGCGACTAGGCTGATTCCAGGGCTACAGGGGATGAATTATGAGAAAATTTAAAGAACTGAGCCTTTTCAGTTTAAGCAAAATAATATTAAGAGGAGACATGATTAAAGTGTTTAAAATTATGAAGAGTGTTTATTTATAATAATTTCATCAAGATCAAGGGACACGGTTGAAAACTTGTTAAAGGTAAATTTCGCTCGAACATTTGGAAGTTTTTCTTTACACAGAGAACCATAGACACATGGAATAAGCTACCAAATAGTGTTGTAGACAGTAGGACATTAGCAACTTTTAAAACTACACTTGATGTTATTTTGTTGGGCTGAATGGCCTGTTCTCATCTAGATTGTTGTAATGTTCTAACACTACTGCGTCGGTTTGAAGTATATGGGTTTGATCCCAAGAATGATTATTGTTTCTTGTCATGAAGGCATTAATTCATTTTGAATCCAGTCTTAATTAGATGTTTTGTTAAAGGAACTGAACTGTATTGTTTGTGTACAATTTTATGAAATAGATTCTCCAATGTGATCTACAGATCTAGATTTTCTCCATCATTTCATAGATTTACTTGGGGATATTGCATATTGCTAATAAATGAGGTGAAGCCAAAATTAATATTAAAAAACACTTTTGTTTCAATTTTGTCAGTTTCTCAAACAACTTTGGCTGGCATCGCTCTACAACTAGACCTTGCCATAAACGTTTAGCACTTAAAATAGTTTATAAAATTATTCTCTGTTTGGAATTTGTGTGATCTTCCTCTCTGACTAAATTGTTTTTTGTCCAAACACTAATAATTATACATTTAGATTGATTGGTGATACTAAATTTACCAAGTGTCAATAAGTATGTAGATGTGTGATGGACTAGGGTGGGTTTCTGTTTTACATGAAATATTGATGGGGCAAACTCCCCATTACTCTATATTAGAATACACAGGTTCTTTGAAATGGGTCGTTGAATGGAGTTGCATATAAAAGCCTTATTCTAGAATTTCATTAGATTAGGTCTGACCTTTTTCTATAGAGGTCTGCATTGTCCATTTTCAATTTAATTGGTTTTACAGTCTTATAGTATATTGAAATCCTATGTTAGCGATACAACAGATGTTGTTGGATGTGTAATGGTGCAGGTTTGCCCCACACTACTGGGTCCCGCCAGGAGCCTCCATAACCTGACACCATTGATAATGTAATCAGATGTACTTGGCAGATTAGGACAAACACACATCAAGCAATGGGTAGGTGCAAAAGTGCGCTAATGCTTTCATTAAAAGCAGTTAAAAAAATCAAAGTGTTCAAAAGGTGCAGTGCTCAAAATGTCAATAAATAGAAATTCACAAAATAAAGTGCGCTGTGGTGGTTAAAATCCAATAAACAGAAAATCCATTGAGGTTAAAAAAAAACACAGTACAAGAACCTCATTTAAAATGTACAAGCCCTGGTAGCTTCCTTTAAAGCTGACTGCCTCTCCGGCTTATCCTTTTAAAATGTTGCAGCCCAGAGAAACATTGACCAACAGGTGCAGACACCCATTTCATCTGGCCCATGTCCCTGCTGCCAGTTCCACGGTGTCCTCTTGCTCCACCCAAACTGCTGTTGATCCTGGCTCCACTTGGCGTGGGTGCTCTGTACTCCCATCACTGCCATTGGCTCCACCTGGCGAGAGCATTTCCAGAGCGTAATGGTCACACCTGCTCCCAAATCGTTCAATAGGAGTAACCCACAGCCCCCTCCTGAGCGATGGACACACGCTCCTTCTTGGGGCTGAACTCCTGTCCACCTGCTTCCTGTCTCTCTTCCTCTTTCCTGCCTGTTTCTTCTCTCTTCGTTTAACCTCGCTCTCTTTGTCCCTTCTTTTTTTCCTTACCCCCTGACCCATGCAGGCTTTTTTTAAATCTGCTGCCTAACTGGGTGCAGGTGCAAGGAACTGCTCCATCCATGGCATCATTGAGGCACCTGACTGGTTTGCCTGCCTCTGCACGTGTATGTTAAATGGCCAGCCAGTACCTCCACTAACTGTGGAGCAAAACACACTTTTGCACCCTTGCACCTGCTTGGAGCCTGCACCTATGTGGGGCACAATTATTTATTTTAAACCGGTGTGTATGCTATTTTGTCCAGGACACTCACAAGCTCAGACACTCAGACTCCTCACTCACTCTCTCGAGAGCCTCAAATCAGAGCATCCATTGACTCCCTGAAGATCATAGCATTGTCAGCAAAGTCAAGATCAGTGAATCTTTCTTCACCAACAGTTGCCTCACAGCTGCTGGGCCCCACGACCTTGCCCAACACACAGTCCATTCAAGCATTGAACAGAATAGGAGCAAGAACACACCCCTGATGAACCCCAGAATCAACTGGGAAAAGTGCAAAGGTTCCACCTCCATTCCACCGGCCATGATATCCAGCAACCTTGAGGGGATCTCAGAGATGTCTCAGGATGTCCCACAGGGAGGTTCGATCAACTAAGTCGAATGCTTTATGAAAACTGACAAAGGTTGCAATGAAGCTCTGCCGATATTCGTGTTTGCGCACCATTAGAACCCTCAGTGCCAGGATGTGGTCGATGGTAGACTTCTTAGGCATAAAAATAGACTGCTCTGGTCGCTGATAGGTGAGCAAGTGATCACGGATCCTATTGAGGATGACCCTAGCAAGGACCTTACCTGGCACCAAGAGTAGTGTTATCCCCCAGTAGATGCCACAATCCAGGCAACCACCCTTGCCTTTCCAGATAGGGACAACAAGTCCCATTTTCCAGTCAGTTGGGATGATGCCTGTCTCCCAAATTGATCTAAAGTTTGCTTGCAATGCCAGGAGGACAGCCTTACTGCCAACCTGGTAGAAGTTCACCCAAGATACCACAGATCCCTGCAGCCTTCCCTACACTTAGCTGGTTAATCACTTGTGCAATCTCAGTGAGATTGGGTGGTTCACAGGTAATTGGAAGAACAGCCTCAAGATCCAGGCCTTTAATGACCTCTGTGAGAACGGGTCCAAACACCATCAGACAGACACCAGCACTTTATAAAACACACGTTTATTAAATAAATAAGTCCACACAACACACAGTGCTCCCGCACCAATCACCGTTACAACACACAGTGCTCCCGCACCAATCACCGTTAACACGGGCCTCTCTTCCAGAGTCCGTGGGCCATCTTTCCTCTCCTCACGGGAGCTTCATCCTGCTCCCGCTCCTGACTCTAGCTCTGTGATTGTAGGAAGGCGGCCCCTTTTATTTCCACCCGGATGTGCTCCAGGTGCTTGATGACATCCTTCCGGCAGCACTTCCTGATGTGGCGGAAGTGCTGCCCTTGCACCCTGGTCCCTGGAAGGTCCTTCCTCCACCTTCCCAGGTGTGGTGGAAGTGCAGGTTTCCCGGGCTCCACGATGCTTGGGGCGCTACCTGGCGGTGGGCACGGGCCCCTATAGGTTTGAGCCTCCTGGCTCGGTCTCCATGGTCCCCTCCTTGTACAGGGTGGTTGCCCGCTCGTGGCCCGGGTGACATACAAACTGTCTCCCGGTCCTTCCAGGCATCCCGGCTGGGTCTGGCCCCCAGCCTCCTGCGACACCTCTTAGGTACAGCTATCAGCAGTGTGTCCGCCTGTATGAGGAGAGAGTATTGACCTTGTTGAGAGGTGAACTTACCTCGGTAGTGACATTCATGTCCCCGGTGACTCTTCCTATGAAGTCAGTAGACGGATAGGGAGAGCATGGGGGATCATGAGGTCGTTGGAAAGGGGTGTGTGGTGCTCCCGATATCTATGCAGAAGGATGAAGGTCCAAGTCTTTAGAGTCCTGCTGCTGTCTGTCTTGCTATATGGTTGCGAGACATGGGTGCTATCCAGTGACCTGAGATGAAGACTGGACTACTTTGGTACTGTGTGTCTTTGGAGAATCCTTGGGTACCGCTGGTTTGACTTTTTGTCGAATGAGGGGTTGCTCACAGAGTCCTGAATGAGGTTGTGATGGATGGCCGGGGCCCATGCCTGGCTGGGACACCCCTTCACCACATCTGCCAGGGGGACAAGGGTGGGAAGCCCAGTATCTCCCCCTGGACGCTAGATGGCAGCCTCCCTGGGTTGCAGCGGTGCCTCGGACTCCCCTAGGGCTTCATGGGGGTTGGAATTCTGTGTAGCTCCGTGGGGTTCCACAGGTGCCTCCAGGCAGTGCTGCAGCAGGAGCTGCTGGCCCCTTTTGGGCACTGGTTTCACCTTACCCGGAAGTGCAGCCAGATGTCACCAATCAACCACCTGGAGCACTTCTAGGTACCCAATAAAAGGAAGCCAGCGACCACCACTCAGCGGCCAGAGTTGGTTGGGAGGAGGACAAAGCTTGCTGAGGAGGAGTGGTGGTGGAAGAGAGAGAAAGTGCTTGGTGTTATTGTGGTACTGTGCTTGGGACTGTGTTGTGGCTGGAGGGATTATGGGGAAGACATGCCCTCCAGCTGAAGAAAAATAAACAGTTCGTTTTATTTTACCTGTGCCTCCCGTGTTAATCTGTGTAGGGTCGGGCGCTATATAGCGCTCTTCTTACAAGGTACATTACCTGCATTGTGAGGGAGCATCAGTTATGGCACTACCACCATGTGCTGCAATTCCCCAAGGGTGATCCAGCTTGCAGGATCCACATTGTTGAGAACTCGTATGGCTGGACCAGGCCAAGGGGATGCCCATGTAACACCTGGCTCCAGCAGATAGATGGTAATTTCTGGAGGGTGGGACTGGACCGTGTATCTGCCTGGGGGGTTGCCAACCAGGTTCCCGAGTTCTTTTGCCATGTGGTGGGTGCAGCAATGTGCTGTACCAGTGCATGCTCCGCAACCTGACCTGATCTGACCAAGGGAAATGTATATTATAATGCATATATGCAGTACAGGCTAATTTTCATTTGAAAAAAAAATTAAATCTAAGCTACAAAACAGGGTGAACCAATGAGCAAAGTGGGTGGGAATAGGCTTACCTGGGCCTAATACATGTATTACTCCTGAGTGCAACCTGGCACACTATATGGTACTATTTGGTAAAATAGCGCTAGTTCATAAGAAAAATATCTATGTGCCCAGATTTTAGCTATTAACTAACAGCTGCTGGCCCCTAAATGTTTTGTAATGTTTTCACTTTAAAAGACATTCACCCATTTTACTGGCAAACTTTGTAAAGGTAAATGAATCACCTACCTCTTGTGAAATATGCTGAGAAGCACACAATGGGCTGCTTCAGGCTGAGTTCTTTTTAATTATTAAAGATTCTTTAAGATTAATTTCACCTTATAATAAAAAAATCCCATTTGTATAGGTTTCTATAAATTGTTTTTAGAGTAATAATTCTCATCTGGTTTTACAATCTAAAATGGAGGGTTTTAGATTAGGTTACCTTAACTCTCTATGTCTCCATTGCTGATCTTTACAATTATATATTAATCCAGGATCCTTGGCAATTGTAGTGTTTATAGCATGTAAAGAAAAGGTCCATGAGAATTTCTTAATTTTGACAGAAATTGACGTAATTCTTTCTTATGTTTGGCTTGGTCAGCATCTGGAAACACATTAGTGTAGATGTTATTAATAGCACAAAAGAAAATACTTGTAAGATTAAGCATAATGACAATACATTCAGCAGAGCAGGTGCTGTGGTCGGCTTCCTGTCCCCTTTTTCAAACACAACTACTCTTCTCTATAGAGGATGCATATAGCCTGCTGTCTGAATATTCTCCTGGAAGACCAGCTGCAGGAAAACATGACTAGCTGCGGTGCTGATATATTTGTGTTTGACTTAGCCTTAGATCATAGATAATCATATTGGGTCTAACATGTTTATACTGCACTGATTTATCTGAATGGAAGATTATTTACCTGCTGATAGCCTTCCAAAAGAATGATATGCAGTGCAGTGGGCATCTGTCAAACTTTTGAGCTTCTTATCGTTTTAAATTCTTTCAGAATACTGATTGGCTGGTTGGAATACCTCATAGAAAATGATCATGTATGCATACCTGAAAAATTAGGCACCAATCATGCTTGTCTGTTCAGTGAAAAAAAACTAAAGGTTTATTGATTTTAGCAATAATGAAACTGCCTGATATCCATGGAATGTAAGAACATGTTTCCATATTCACTGTACTGTAAAATAATAGAATAAATTGCATTTGTCATATTTAGTAGATAGTTACGTCTGCTTATATTTACAGTACAGTAGAATGGATCAATGAATGAATATCAGTAGTGGAGGGGCTGTCATAATTTAATGAGATCCATCAATAAACTGATCAATTACTCAACTTTTTTATATATAACATTTCATAATGTGTGCCATCACAAGAAGGTTTAGATAAGATAATGAGAAATCAAAGACTGTTATAACTGCATTTCATGTAATTGACAGCTGATAAGAATACAAGACGTAAGTAACAGAGCTCCATTTCATTGGGCCTCATGTGTAAGTGGATAGAATTGAAGGGTTCTTTATAATGTGTGACAGCAAGTCTCCATGTTCCTTTTCTGTTCCTGGTTTTTCAGTCTTCTTAATCTTTCTCATTCCTTCTCTACATTTCTAGTGTTTCTTATGTCTTAGATTTTCTTTGCCTATTTTAATCCTAAACTGACAACAAAAAGAAAAAGATTACAGGTATTAAAATTCACTCATTCCTTGCAATTCCGAAACTCTTTGTTATTGATAGCAACTGACTATTCTGCAAGATGCTGCAAATGAAAGCCAATTTCTAAATATAGTAAGTCACAAGTGTACTTTCCCAGAATATCGACAGAAATACATTCTTTAGTATCACTGAATTCCTTAGTAGTGCAATTTAGTATTTTTTGAACTACTATTACAGTTTTTACCAACACAATACTCCAGAATGTAGAGGAATCAATAAGCCAGCAATTGATTTTAACAGAAGTGTTTCTAATGTTGTTGTTCTCTAAGTCATGATATCTCCTTTCTGA
This sequence comes from Erpetoichthys calabaricus, assembly GCF_900747795.2. NCBI lineage: Eukaryota > Metazoa > Chordata > Cladistia > Polypteriformes > Polypteridae > Erpetoichthys > Erpetoichthys calabaricus. The sequence goes on from NC_041402.2 coordinate 74,165,759, forward strand.
CATTTATTCTACAATTCTTTAGTCCAGACACTTTAATGTTTTAATGTGTACTAACATAAGGAAAAAAATCTTCAAAAAAAAGTTAAAATCGTTGTCTTTAAAAGAAACACTACCTACAGTGTGGTCTAACATGTTAATCCATACTTTTTCTATATAGTGAAGCAGTGCAGCTCTGACCTACCAAATGGTGTTTTTATATTACTATCATTCAGAGGTGCCCCTAAACACTGGTTAGGAAGAGGATACACATTTGAGCACTGTGAGAGTGGTGGCAGTTGGATGAAACCGAAAGTCTGGCTCTTATTTACAAAAAAAGAGTGAGACCACTCAACTATAAAGCCATATATTAAAAAAGTATTCAAAGACAGGATGATTTTTTTCCTGTTTTTGAGAAAAATGACTGAATATGTGAAAGAAAATAAGACCACTTCCTGTTACATGGTTTGACATATCCACGTGGATGCAGCTGGATACTACTAATGATTACATTTCTGGTGACTTTTTTTTATTATTTTTATTATTATCATTAAATATAAATTATTATGATGTTAATTTTATTTAACATTGATAAGAGACATCTTAAATTAAAAAGTATAATGTCTGTACAGATAAATAAAATTATAAGAAATGTATCAAGTACTGTCTACTTGCTTTTTCTAGTTTTGTTTTTAAGTCTTAAAGAACCAGTATTATTATTTTTTTGTTTAATAAATCGTGCTTGCATTAAACATCTGCTTTTCCTGGTGTCCCAACTATGCTCTCTTCAGCTCACTTAAACTATATTAGATCAGTGAATTTCATGGTCAGAATAATCACATGGAAAATGGACTTTAATTTCACATAGTCATACATGCTTCAAACTGGAAGTTTTTTTTTTTAAAATATCCATCAGTTCATTTTCTAAACCAAATTTGTTTTCTATACATTGTTGCAGAGTGATAAGAGGCAACCCTAGATAGCATGACAGTCGATCACAGTGCTCGATCACAGACAACAAGTAACATGATGTATCTGTTTTTGGGATGTGCGGATTAAATAGGACTACCCCAACAAAACCCAGACAAATATAAGAGGGAAGCTTGGTCAATTCCAAATTTTAAGCTTATCAGGTGGAGAGCACATTAATAAACATTAATAAACACAAAGACATTTACTGATACGTTTTAGTTAACATAAACATATTTCAAATGTGGTAGGAATGCATAAATTCTGAAAAATTGGGAGAGGTCAAGTGACATCATTCTTGGCAGAACTGGGTAACAAGTGCATTCTTCAAATGGTTAAAACCTCTATCTATCTATCTATCTATCTATCTATCTATCTATCTATCTATCTATCTATCTATCTATCTATCTATCTATCTATCTATCTATCTATCTATCTATCTATCTATCTATCTATCTTAGAATGGTGTTCAATTAAAATTTCCCAGAGGAAGACATATACTTACAGTTTCCCATGAAAATGGCTGTGTTATCAGTCTTACTTGGTAAATAATGAATATAGCCTTACATGAATTTAGCTAAAGCCCAAACTGATACATGTAGAAATTTGACACAAACAAAGGACAGAATCAATGTACAAGCACAGTCACAGCATTTCACAGTAATATTTCCCTGTTGTGTTTGTGTGTGAGTGTATGTGCATGTATATACAATTTTAGTGCAAAGAGGTAGCCATGCTGACAGTCTCTGACTACATGCATTACAATATTCCCCAGATGAAATGTTCTTTTCTTTTTCAAATATTTTTACAGTATCTTTAGACAATACTAAAAAAGTTGTACCTCTAAAGTTTTACCTAATACAGTATTTCTTCACAATAAATACTGTATTCTGCTCCCACATTCAAAATCTCTTCTGTTGTTCACATTTTTTGAACACTTCCTCCATGAAGTGAGCCATTATCTTTCTTCATTTCAATGGCCTAGCTGACTAGACACCCAACAGTTCCCCACTACTGTGCATGCAGGTATGTATATCATTCCTTGTAAGAATTCATTGTGATTTTTATTTCTCACACCAGTTTCCTTATTTAGCATTCTCTTTTCCATTCCCACAAAGACAACATTTCATACCTAGTAGTAGTTGTAGTATTAGTAATGCCAAGTGTACTAAGTACAGTGAAATTCTTTCTAGCACAAGATAGAGACTTGTGCATTATGAGCCTTGTGTTTCCATATTTGGTCATAGAGAATGTCAGACATCACAGACAGAAGTGCTGTGCGCAGCCACATATACACATAACAGCTACGATGTACTGTATTGTATATTCATTGTCATGTGCCTAGGTCCTGTAACATAAGGGCCTCTTTCCTAAGAGGCTCATGCTGTGAGAAACTCTATTTTAAAACCTGTCTGGGAGGCTGCAATGATTATAAATAACATTCAAAGTTGTCCAAATCCTACTGTTTTTTTCTTAAACATTAAGTTTTCTTATTGTATTTTCAAACTATTTATTTTGTGTGTGCAGTAATTATACTAACCTTGTTTGCTATCTGTCAGATTTTCCTGTCAGTGTACACATATAGAATATTTTCTATATGTTCTTTCAATTATCTTAACATTTCCATATGGCTTATAATATTTGAATTTCTTTGCAGTCTACCTAAATACATCAGATTGCTTTCTGCTTCATTCTTATTTTTCTTTGTACAACTCCTTTAATTATATTAAAGCAAAATCCCAGTTTCATATGTTGCTTTTTATAGTATGCTGTATTATGAAAATGTGTAAAACAAGTTACATCTTTCCATGAATAATACCATGCCCTAGTGTTTTTAGCACTACTGCTACTATTAATATTTTTATAGTAGAGGTTTGAACATGAAACACTGATATTGTAATCATTAGACAGCCAAGAAAACATAAAACACTGATACCCTAACAATAAGGCAGTCGAGTCTATTGATTGGGTGATCATACTTAAAGTGGGTTAAACAATAAATTATACTAATTGTAGGAAGCAATGAATCAACAACAGTACTTCATAACTAAAATTATAATCTAAAATTATAGTCTAAAATTTATTTTTATATGAAGTACAGACAAGATGTTACTGCGACTCCTACCTCTTAAATAATTTGGCTTCAACCTATCATTAAATGAGACATTGAACTCCACAACAGGAAATGCATCCATGGATCCAAACTGTGATGTGAAAACTCAGAATAATGTCACAAAAAAGCAACAAAAGAACTTAACATAAAATTTAATTCTCAGAAAACCAAATGTAGAAAATTTATATAGAATCAAAAATAAAATTAATTCCTAAAAGTGTCCTGACAGAAAATCTGCTTGGATTCTTTTTTTCTGCATTATTACCTATAATTTGCTTTAAAGTCTTCAACCAAACCTAATATTAGATAAAAGCAACCCAGAGTGAACAAATAAACACAAAATGCTACAGAAAGCTAAATGCCTTTTACTGTGGCTTTACAAACTGTGCTGAAGTAGGCATGAGAACCACTCTAGCAGTGTTGTCGCTATCTAAACAACATATTTGCTTGCAAAATGATCTAACATAACTTTTAAGGTTCATTCAGGTGCCTTTCAATAAAGTGAAAACAAACGTTCTTAGTAAACATTTGTTTTCTTCTTGCAGATTTGCACAGATGGCAGGTTTCCTTTGTTATTTTATGATACCATAGTCATCAAGGTTCACTTTATCCAAGGCAAGAATAGCCTGCAGGTCTGTAGTGAATGCTTTAAGGTGTTTAGTGACTTCATGAAATATTTTATGTCATGTACTTGGAGATGTTTAAGTTGGATATCATCCCCTCACAAATCTGACTACTGATTTTTAAACCTTTTCCAACTCTTTTTCTGGATTTTCAGGAATTTCTTTTAGGTTTACCATGTTGCACCTGCAGGATTTCTCACTATTATGCATAAGCATATTTTGGATATGGCTTTCTTGTTGCCTCATTATGCATTAAGGTAATGGAAGAAATAACAATGTAAATATGTTAATGAGTAAATTGGATGCACACAAGCTTAACTGTGGACTGTTGCCACTTTCTGTGAATAACTGTAGTTTAACAGTGATCTTAAGATTATTTTTGCAACAAATAACTTTAACTGACAATTATTCAAATGTCTGATTTTAATAGTCCCAATAATTTAGTTGATTTCACTAGTGGGCTATATTTATTTCACACCTGAAATTTTTTTATCCGATTACCTTGTACATATAAAAGAAAAGTACTTTAATTTATTTTATGATTTGCCATTTGTCTATGTTGTCCAAGGATCGATAACAGATTTTCATTAAATTTTCTGTACAAAAAAAACAATAGCATTAATGTCAATATGTTGTATTTTCTTTTCAGTTTCTGTCGTAATACTTGTAAATGATAGTGGGTTACTCAATACATCAGAAACAAAATGTAAAAAGTCAAAAGTTTAGAAAATAAAAACTTTATATTAGAGAAAAAAGAGAATGAGTGGATACAGGAAGCAAATATAATTCAAAGTAGACAGATATAAAGAAATACATAACCACCTGTGACCATTTTTTGGTCTAACTATGCATGTAAACCCCCATGCCTGGAGTGATTCACAGTTCACTTCACAATAAGCACTCCCAATATCACTTTCTCTTAATCCTGACCAGGGTTGCCAAGGTCCTTAAAAATGTATAGCCCAGCTCAAAAATCCTGCAGTAGCACAAAAAATTAGCCCTATATCCAATGGTGATGAAGTAGAATACCAGCAAGAGGGTTTTGGTGGCAAGAACAGAGGATTAGGTACATACCATTGAAGACCAATAAAGTATGTATACAGCAGGGGGAAGGGTACCTGAAAATGGAAAAAAATGCTTATAAGGTGCAAGAGGGGGCTTGAAAAACAGCCCAAAATACAGTGTTGTTTTTTAAAACAAAAAGTAGCCTAAAATACCTCAACCTGTGGAAGCCCATTGTTTCCCATGGATGCCAATCAAAAATATCTCAAATGGGCAAGAAAACTGTGGCCCTGGCAACACTGATCCTGGCTACCTTTCCTTCTAAGATCTAACTATGACTCACCTCTTGATTGCAGTCTTAACTGACCACTGGTTCTGAGGTGGTTTTACTCCACATTCTGGGGCTAATTTGGGGGCAGCCTCTGGAATTACTTTCAGGGTCAAGCGTTTATACTGAAAGTTCTGGCTTTCCTTAAGTTTTCCTCAGTTAATTTATCTTTCCTAATATAAAACAATGACCCACATATGCAATAATATACAGTAAACATCCACCCTGCTGCCCCCTGGTAGTCTAGGGGACGTTACATTTTGTTCTCCACTGACAATCCGCTACAGAAGTTCTCCTGAAGTAATTACTCAAGTGGTGCTCATTTTAAATAAAAGTACTACTGCCTCTTGGCAGTAGCCCAGCTTCTACTGCAGTGAAACAATCAGCTCGGACACTTTTAGAGCCCAATCTTTTCCTACAGTCAGGACCTTGTATTTTGCCACTGACTTGCCCTGAAACACCCATTGCTGGTAAATTTACACCTACTTATTTTTTTCATGTTCCAGATTTTACATGTATTCAATATTAATTTATTATATAGTATAAGACATTTACACTCATAGTTAGCAGGATTTGACCCTAATAAACACATTACTGCACATGGTCATCTTTACTTTATTAAAAAGTTGCTTATTTATCTCAGGTAAAACTCTTTAACAATTGATGCTACAAAGTTCTTTTGCAAAATTTTCTTAGCATGTTTACAGTATCATATATGGTTATCAAATAGAATTTTAGGAGTTTAAAATGCTATTGCTTTTAGCATACTGATCAAAAATCAGTGCAGTAGAAATCATCATTTAATAAACATAACATTACCTTGTTAAACATGCTTAACCCAGTTAAAGATCAGGAGCTGATACTATTCTGGCAGCACTGGTCACACACATGAAAGAGCACAGGGCTCAACATTTAATGCCTTGCTTGAAAGGTCTCAAAGTGGCTACTTTTTGTAGCTGTAATTTTGCTAAACTTCTCATCCCAGTTAACTCTTAATGTGAAGAAATTTAACCTTGGAGGTGGGATTTCAACAAGTTTTTGGTTTTTTAGAATTTTCTGCACCCACCTTGTCCGCATACAGCCTACTGTTTACTTCCTGTCATTGTAGATATGCAAAGGATCCTAGGAGATGCAGACCGAGCAACTAGGCCTTAAGCACCAACAGTGAATGCTCAGTGAGATAAGAATCTCTAACAAGTGACTGTCTTTCATTATGAGCGAGAGCAAATATGAGTGTTTCACTTGTAGGCAATATTCCATGCCAAAAGTATTCAATTTGTTTTTTGCTTTTTTTTGGAAATTGTTGCCAATTTTTGTTGGTTTGGTTAATTTATTATAGGTGGATTTTATCCAGAATATTAAACTTGTACATTTTGCTTATTATTATGAAAAGAAACAAGTTTAAGTCCATTTTCAAACATTACTTCAAGGCACAAGAAATCTGTGCTTGTTTTAGAGCTGCTTTGGTCTAGAATGTTGAGTATATAGACTGCAGGTTGCATATTTATAGGAGTTTTTTTTTTAATTTTCATTATTCTCCAAACCACTAATCACTTTGCTGGAAAGATTATATAAAATATTAGCTCTTATGTTAATACCAGAACTGGTTTTTGGAGTTGTATACAACTGGCAAAGGGCCAGCATACAATTACATTCTTTTCAGAACACTGAAATTTAGTGGTTCATCAGCATTATCTGTGTACAAATTGTTTAATGTTTTATGTGAATATACTGAATGTTTCAGTATTAATTAAAAATGTAATGTGAGATTGACTGACTGCACTTTTCTGAACTACTTACCAACAGCCAGGACAGTTTTAGTTTGTTTGCTAAGTTGTTGCTAATCAGGGGTCTTCAGTAAAAGTGTATCCATTTGTTGCAGTGACTTTCTCCTTTTGTTCACCTAGTTTTAGCACTACTTGTGCCTAGTTTTGTGGAGCTGACAACATCAAACTTTATAATTTAATTCATTTAATTCTTCAGAGCCTCAGGGTTTCCATTTAAACTCCCAACAATACCTAAATGTGTGCTTCTGAACAAATGACTTAACCTGTCCTCAAAATTTAAAAAAAATCTGTAAGCAGTTGTAAAATATCATGAACTTGCAAGTCACTTTGAATTAAGGTGTCAAGCCAATATAGAGTAGAATCATATTATTTTTGTTTTGGCCTGATAAAGTCTCTTCTTGCTCTGTTATTTTTAAATGTCTTACTGTGTCACGGTTTCAAGTTTTGCAACAAGAAGCATGAATTTAGTATATGTAAATCTTAGAAAAAGCACCCATGCCGTTGTTTCTTGCAGATACTTAACAAGTCAAAAAATGCATACATGATGCAACATTCAGGTGTGTTTGAGTTAATTCATTTGAAAGTTGGAGCATATTATATTTTTTAAGCACTTCAAAGAGATAGTTATCACATTTGTGTTTATTAAATGTTTTTGTAACAGTGAATCATATTTAAAAGTAATGGTGATAATAGAATGCAATTACATGTGTTAGAAGGCTACATTAAATATACACTTTTTAACAGCACATTACAATGTAGTTAAAATGTAGCCCAAGCACTCTTTTGGTGGCTCAGTCACTTTGACAGAGAGTAAATTCAATTTAAGATCTGTAAAACTGGCATAGATTGATGTCCTGTTTTTAATTGATGCTGTGGAGGGTCTATGACTAACTATTAAAATCTATTTTAAGTCTCAAGGTAAAATTGTTAGCTGTTTTGGACTATAATGGAGAGCAAGTCTGGAGTTCTGCCAATAGGTAATAGTATTAGAGAAATATTGAAACATTACAACATGCAGTTGTCAGGTTGTTTTTAGTGTAAAGTACTGTGCATACGCAGGGCCGTCTTAACGCATGGGCACACTGGGATGTTGACCGGGATCTCCACGAGCATAGAGGTCCCATGCTAATCTGTGTATGTTGTGACTTGTTGAGTGGTTGTATAGGTAGGGGCCCCAGTACACTGCTTTGCCCGGGGGCCTATAATGCTGTTAAGATGGCCCTGTACATACAGAGTATAAATGTGTTCAATCTATAGTTACAGAGCGCCACTTACGTAATTTGTTTCCCCTTACATTCATCTGACTAACTTATATTTATGATCTATTTTTCCATCCACTCAGCCACTTTTAAAGCCATCGCATGGGAATTGGTAGGGGTCTTTGCATGAGTTGACATCTCTAAAGAAGTTCTGATGGATCAAGGGACGTCTTTTACCTCAGAGCCAAAGACCACAGTGTATCATCCTCAAACCGATGGTCTATTAGAGAGGTTAAATGCTTCACAAGGTGGTCAGCAAGGATGGGAGGAATTGGAATCAGCTCCTCCCTCTCGTCTGTTTGGCTATTGGGAAGTCCCACAAGCCTCTACGAGTTTCTCCCCATTTCAATTATTATACAGACAACAGCCCTGAGGCATATTGGATATCTTAAAAGAAGGTTGGGAGGAAGAGGCACACCCCTCCACAAATAGAGTAGAATATATCGCCCAATTATACAATAGATTTGGTAAAGATAGGTCCTATTTTAAAAAGCCACATGGAAGAAGCGCAAGTAGCACATGCCCTGTATAATGATCGGGGCACGTCTCTGCGAGTGTTCTGCCCGGGAGATTGTGTCCTGGTCCTGATCCCTACCTCGCACTCCAAATTGCTGGCCCATTGGCAAGGCCCTTATGAACTTAAGGTGAGGAAAGGGATCATCATTTATTTGGTGAAACAATGCAATCTTTGACTGAATGAGTGGGTTTACCATGTGAACCTGCTGAAACCATGGAAGGACAGGAGAACCCGACCCTTCCTCTGGTCAGCCCTGCTCACTCTTTGCTCACAAAAATAACCTTAACTTTGGACCCAATTTGAGCCCCAAACAGTGACGGGAACTGAAATTAGTTGTCCTGCCTGTCCCAGAGGTAGTGAGTGAAAAACCTGGACGGACCTCTCCGATTGTGCACGATATTGTGACAAAACCATGGGTTATAATTCGACAAGAGCCGTATCGTCATCCTTAGTCAAAAAGAGCCGAAGTGGAACTTGAGATCAAGTGTATGCTGGAACTAGGAGTAACAGAGGAAGATCATAGTCCCTGGTCCAGTCCTATCATCGACAGGAGTTGGAGGTTTGCGATGACTTCCATTGACTTAATCAAGTCTCACAATTTGATGCCAATCTGATGCTCCGAGTGGACAACCTCCTTAAGAGGCTAGGACAGGCTGAATATTTGACCACCCTTGACATTACTAAGGGGTACCAGTAGGTTCCTTTAATGGACTCCGCAAAGGCTAAGATGGCGTTTAGCACCCCTAGCGGGCACTGGCAGTATCCTGTCCTTCCTTTTGGGTTACAGGAGGCACCTGCAACCTTTCAGCATCTGGTGGATAAAGTGCTCCGTCCTTAAAACTCATATAATGCTGCCTACTTGGATGACGTGGTCATCTATTCCAGCACATGGGAGGAACACCTACAGCAGGTCCAAGTTGTATTACGGAGAGTAGATAAGCCAAATATTTGGGCTACCTGGTGGGTACTGTAAGGCCACAGTGTTCCAAAATGTATGACATATTGAAATGGCCCCGTCCGAGGACCAAGTGGCAAATTGAAGCCTTTCTCAACTTAGCGGGTTACTACCACCGGTTCATACTCTAGTTTTCTGAGAGAGCTGTGTCCTTGACTGATTTTATAAAGAAGAGGGCCCCAAACAATGTGATATGGAATGATAAGGCAGAAGCTGCATTTAGTGACTTGAAACAGGCCCTTACATCAGCACCTGTCTTGAAAGCTCCTAACTTTTCTTTACCTTTCATACTCCAAAGGAATGCTTCAGACACAGGTCTTGGTGCTGTGCTGAGCCAAAGCGTCGACGGTGTTGAACATCCTGTCATGTTCCTGAGCTGGAAACTGCTGGAAAGGGTAACCAGGTATGCGGCAGTGGAGTGGGAGGCTTTGGTGATCAAATGGGCGATTACACAACTGAGGTACTACCTCCTGGGCTGGAAGTTCACCCTTGTTACAGATCATGCACCACTACAGTGAATGGCCTTACACAAAGAGTCAACCTGTGAGTCACAAGGTGGTTTCTTGACCTACAGCCTTATAAATTCTCACTCATTTATTGCTGTGGCTCTCTCCATTCCAACACTGATGCTCTTTCTCAGGCTCATGACCTCTCAGTCAGGAATGCCCAACCCAACAGGTCTGGGCTGAGGTGGGGTTTGTGTCACACACGTGCTCATGTGAGGCAGCTAAAGGGCTTGAATGAGGGAAATATATATGTATATGTGTGTATATACAGTATATTATATTATATGTACTATATGTACTGCATATATGTAGGTATATATATATATATATATATATATATATATATATATATATACGAGGGGGGACCCAAAAATAACCGGAAATATTTTTAAAACGTGTTTAATTTAATTTTCTGTACAAACTACAATTAGTCTCCTTCAAAGTACTCTCCATTGGCGGAAATACACTTATCTAACCATTTGTTCCAGTGTTCGAAACAATTTTTAAATTCGTCTGAAGTAATGCCCATTAATGCTCTTGTCGTTTCTTGTTTTACCTCTTCGACGTCAGCAAAACGCCTTCCTTTCAAGTCTTTTATCATCTGAGGGAACAAAAAGAAATCACACGGAGCTAAATCCGGTGAGTAGGGTGGGTGGTTCAGGGTTGTCATACCGTTTCTTGCCAAAAATTGGCAAATGCTGAGAGCAGTGTGAGATGGAGCGTTGTCATGATGAAAGAACCAATCGCCCGACTCCCACAAATCAGGGCATTTCCTTCTCACACTGTTACGCAACCTACTTTTACAAAAAAATTCACTGAACACAAGCACAACCTTCCAGACTGATGGCACTTGGCAGACTGACTTGTGAGGAGTGTAACTAGATCGCCCTAGTGGCCCAACCACGTACTACAAGTACCAACCTAACAACAACAAAATTCCGGTTATTTTTGGGTCCCCCCACAATATATATTGTGGCAAGCGGCTGAGGATGTTACCCAGCCGGGACGTCCAGAAGGACCAGAGGAGGATGAGGAGCCCTGGAACTCACCACTTCCACCACACCCAGAAGTGCTGGGGGGAAGAAGACCAGGGACACCCAGAGTGCTTCCAGGTGCACAGTCGGCACTTGGGTTTAAAAGGGGCCACCTCCCTCCATTCGATGGCTGGAGTCGGGAGATTAGAAGGACAGAGCTCGGAGGAGAGGAGTGGAGGCGGACCTGAGGAAAGGCATTGAGGAAAAAGGCCTGGACTTTGGGGAAGTATTGGGTTATGTGCTGTGTTGTCACTGTAAATAATGAATAAACGTGTGTTGGTGGCTGAACCATTGGTGTCCGCCTGTCTGTGTCTGGGCTATACCCCACAATATATATATATATATATATATATATATATATATATATATATATATAAATATACATACACTAATGGGGTTCCCCGCCTTCCATTTTGCGTCTCTGCCGCTCGCATTGTGAAAAGGGGGGCTGATCGCACCCCAAGGAGACGCAGTCATTCCTCTGAAACCCCCTCTTAAACGGTGATACAATGGGAAACAAATAGTTTTTTACCTCCTCTTTGCTCAATCAGCTGCTGGCTTGCTGCTGCTGCCATGCTGCGTGATGTGCATCTCGTGTGGCGCTTCGAACACTTAAAAGCCTGTACAGCAGCTGTTCTACTCTTTGTGTTTTATTTCTGGCCCTGGGCGTGGTTAAATCTTTTGGCACAAAGTCCTGTCTCACGAAACGTGAGTTCTTGATATTTTTTAGTTTATATTTTAAAAATGGAATAAGAATCTGAGAATCTAACAACATTAAAGTTCGATAAATTTGGAAAAGAATAATACCAAACATATATATGTAGGTTTTAAAATAAGCCGATTTAAAGCGTGACAAAAAACGTGACATAAAAACGTCACTGTTGCACTTTTTGGCTTAGGATTTTATATATATATAAAGTAGATAATGTATAAACACACACACTACACAGAAAATTATTTTTAAACTAGTTAATTGGACAGTAAGTCTTTATTACCCTGTGAAAACACTTCATAATATTTTATTGCATTGGAATAACTGCAAGTGTTAAAACACTTTTTATGTGGCCTTAGAATGTAATAGTGAAGCCATTCACTTTGGTTTGCTGCTGTATAAGTTTTTTTTCCAAGTGGTCTTTTGGGAAGTTTTTCCAAGCTTCTTCTTTTGACTTTGGTTGCTCTTTGTTATTTTCCATGCCCAAGTAACCTCATACAGCTTCAGTTATGTTGCGGTCACAAGCCAATCTAGTGTTTTGCTTGCAGACTTCTCCTCCAAGTAGGTCTTAATTGTTTTTGCATTGTGTTTGGGGTCATTATTTTCTAGCATATTTATTTCTTGAAGATACACACTGGTGAATTTCAATCTGTTAATATTATTCAATAGTATCTCCTTATTGGGAATTGTATTTGTTCAGACAAAGTACAGTAGTTGGTAAAAGAAACTATTCATACAATGTCTGAACCATAGTTTCTAGTGTTATGGGAAAGCCAGGGTTGTTGCCCTGGCTCAAGTTTATTTTTTGTTTACTTAATCTTTTTATTATTTAAATTTTTCATATTATATTATTATTTTTGTTTCTAGTTTTGTTTCCTTTTTTGTATTTTTTCAATACTATGATTTTCTTTGTTATTGTGTTTATTAATTATTTTGCTATTCTGTGTCTTGTTAAGTTTCTATGCTGTGTTTTTTCTGTCTCCTTCTTGAGAAGCCAAAGGAGGTAGGTCCACCTAAAGATGCTATTGGAAATTTTGGTTTTTATAAAACCTTTGTACTTTCCCACAGTAAGGTTTTTTTTTTTTTACCACATAAAGACATTTAATTTGAAGGTTTATTGACCCAACAAGTCATATTTTTTATATAATTTTTTTTCATCACATATATACTTTTTGATGAGTCAGATGCAGCTAGGAGACAGCCTAAGAAGGGTAATGCAGCAGACTGGGTACACTTTTTTGGGACTGCCCCAGCAAGCACTTAGCTGAGGTTTTGGCATTGGTTTGTTTCATTTCCTTATATATCCATATTGAATGTTCTGCCTTTTGGGCCCTGCATTTTGTTTAAGGTTCTGTTTATTGGTTTGAAATTTAGATTTGTTTTCAGGGCAAAACCTATTTTATTCTCTTTTTTCATACCTTGTTTTTTTGTGATACCCTTTACTTTGAATAAATCCTTTAATTGTAAAGGAATGTAGTTTTGTGTGTTCTTTGTAAAAGAGTTTTATGTGGTGTTCCTTCTTGTACTTAAGGGGTATTTTTGTGAACATTTTGAGCTTTAAAAGCTTTTTCCCCATTTTTGAGCCTGTGCAGGCTGGTTAGGATAAAGCTAATACCAGGGACCCAGAAAATAAATGAAGGGCAGGTCTGTCATTTTTGTGTGTGTTTTTGGGGGCCTGGTCCTTTTTTGTGCTTCGTGATTATATAACAGCTAGTGTCTTTGACTCATTATGCTGTGTTCCTTACCTGGCCTTGGCTAGCAGCATACTCTTTTATGGCACTCCTAATCAGTGGTGGTTTTTATTTCTCAGTGACTGAAATAGTCTGATATCCCCCCATGAACTGGATGTGGAAGAAAAGGCACAAATGAGACCTGTAGTCTTTCTTTTTCCCGTAGTCACCTGACAAAAAAACCCATCTCTTTTAGATTGTAATAAAGAAAAAAAGAGATTATAAATCTTATGGAGGCCAACCTCCATATTTTGTAAAGAAAATGCTGATTTACAACATGTTGAAAAGCAAAAGAAAAACATCATAAAGACACGAGTATCAAGATAGACTGCTAAAGATAGTAGAGCTTCTGGTCTTATGGGCTCCTGGCAGGAAGTGGTGGGTCCAGGCTGGTAGACACCGGAAGTGACGTCAGAGATTTCATGGTCGTCAATCTTCCTGTCTGCAGAGAGGGGAAGAGAAAAGGTATCAGTCAACACCACCCTTTGGCACTCCAGTGGGAGATCATGATTATCTGAGCCCTTAAGCTCTTCCCAATGCGCATGTGGGTGACAAGATATTTAGAAGTTCTAAACCTTGCAACATTTTATACATTCTGTTATTTATTAGCTCAACACAATAATTAGTAATGATATGGCTGTAATTAACTCCTTAACAATATGGGTCAACTTTTGCTGTTCCAAAAGAGTATACCAACTGGGCCTTCCTCATATGAATTGCAATATTAAAGGATACTTTTCACATACTGTTTATTATAACAGACTATAATGAATGGTACATTAATGCCAAATGCAGGAAAGGTACAGTTATGGTAGGCATTTGTGGAACAGATTTTCTAAACCTGTTTTTTTCTTGTTCATTTACACAGAAAGCAGTAGAATTTACACAGAAAGCAGTAGCATTCCCCAACATCAATGATCACATGAAGATCAGTACTACAAGGAATGCCAGTATATTGTAGTGCACACTTTTATAGAGTTATTACTCTGTCTGACATCAAGTTTTTGACCTAGGGTGGAAACCCTTAAAATATTGCAACAATGTGAAAAATTCAAACTAAAGGCACCCTAACCTGGAATTGAACCAGGGTCAAAGTGGTGTGAGGTAGCAACAATACCCACTGTAATGACTACTTCTAGAATAATGTAACAGTTACATTTCAAAAGCTGGAAAGTCTTCTTCCTGAACCCAGCCTTTCTACACCAGTTCCAAACTTGTTATATTCTGTGAAAATCTGTTTTTGGTTGTTATGCATCAGCTTCATGTTACATTATCCACAGAGATATCTATCATCATTTATTTGTTTTTGTTACATTCCCAGTTGAACTGATCTCTTTACTAAAAAAAAAGTATAATAGTTGAGATTCTTTTGGCTGCAGGGAGCTCCTTCGCCATTTTGTTGACCTGAAGCTGTGTTCCAACAAGTAAAAGAAACAACTTGCCAACAACTGAAAGAGTAGGTGGTGGTTTGGCTGATATGAGGCATTTAATGAGACAGCATAACAGCTGCAGCTGAACACAGGTCAGTGACAGCTCAGGAGCAGCAAGACAAACAGGTTTAACACAGTGACCATTACTACTTTCTACATCAAAGCAGCAGCTTTCAGTAAAGAGTGAAATTCTCTCGTTAACTAATGAAACTGCCTCACTCCTAGGCTTCATTTATAGATAATTAGATGGCAGATCTATATCTAGATTTTTTTTCCCTTCTTGCATCTGAAAAAGTTTTCAAATTATTACAGTTTATTGATTGGATAATTTTGCACTAGTAAGCAGTTGTAAGCTTAAAATTAATATAGTATATATGAACATACATTTCATAAGGTAAAAGAACAGTGAAATAAATAAAAACAGGCGTGCATAAAGTGAGGAACATACACCCAGAAATAAACTAGAACCAATTAGTCTGACAGCTTTCATGCAGCCCTGCACAGAGGGAGAATGAATTATTAATGACCAGAAGGTGCTTAAAAAGGTTGTCTGTGAAAAACAAAACAAACACCTGTTTTATATCTTAAGTTATTGAACCATTTCTTCTTTATATTCTTCTTCACATTATTATTAACAGGTTCCTGTAGATGTCTGCCATAAATTACCCCTCTCCTGAATTTGAACTGCATACACTACATCCCTCTCCTTGAAGTTTAAAAATAAGTGATTAACCTTCTGAGCTAAAGGAACTTTTAAGTTCATGACTTCATTGGCTATGTTATCCTTTTTCTCATTGAAATTACTGTCCACAGGGAAGAAATCCCCAAGTTGGCACCAACCTCTGTGTTGTACACTCACTTAAGATGAAGCCTCACAATCAAATACCTTCCCCTGCTCAGTTCAAAAACGAACAGGTTTATGGAGCATTCTTTTAGGCAAAATACATTGCATTTGACCTCAGCAACCTTGGCATGAAATTCTTTCTTGAAACAGACTTATATTGTACTATTCTATATTTATTATTGGTAGAAGTAATTTCAATAACACAAAACAACATTCTCAAACCCACTTAGCATATTTCAGGAATGGCAAACTGCCAGATTCTATACTAACAGTATTGGGTGGAAGACAGGAAACGGCCCAGTCCATCACAGGACCCACTCACGCACACATTAAAACTCAAACAGGGCCAGATTGGAATTGCTAATTAACCTACCCACCAACTCTTTGGGGATGTGCTTCACACTAGACAATTTCCATGGAGATGTATGTTCAGGCAGGTGAGGCTGCACCCCATTTGCAATCATACTTGGCTTCTACTTTAAGGGTAGATGTTGATTAACTAAGATCAGGAGAAGTCAATGGTTGTGTCTTATGTGACGTAACACATAATTTTTAAAGTTGGAAAAACAAAGAAAAATGAATAAATAATATGGTTCCTGAATCTCCAGGTGTTCAAACACACACTGTCCAGCCATTGACATAATTAAATTGAGAAAATTAAATCAATGGGAATATTCATGTTTGTTTGTTCTCTGTAGTGGAGTGGCATCCAGTCCAGAAAATCTTTTTGCCTTGTGTCTGTTACTAGTGTGGTAATCTCATACTTTAGCTTCCCATGATTCATAAGCAGACTGCACAAATTTTAAAATTCATTGGAATGTTAAAAGGTCATCATATTATATTACAATGTGTCATTAAAACTTCATATTTGTTTTTTTTTTTTTACATATTTTAATATTATATATTATTATACTGTAGTATATGATGTTAAATATATAATATGTCCTCATGTTAAGTATATACATAACATATGCTGAAACAGAAAGGCAAGCAGAAATATTAAAGACCTCAGTCATCCTGCACAGTCATTTTCACTTTAATCCATTTTGACAAACAGTTTGAGACTTAGCACTTGTGCCACTAATTCAGGAACAGTTTTTATTCCCATGTCAAGATGCTACTGAGCAAACACACTAGCAGCTCCATGTGTGTTCTGTATATCTATTGTAAAATTGTGCAGGTAATATATATTGTCCTTTTCGTTGTCTGTTATTGGTATTTTATTGCTCTCACTAGTCCGTGGGAGACATGCAAATAAAAAATTCATTGTACTATGTAAACTTGACAGTGAATTTTTGTATAGTACCATTCATTCTAATTTAAATTCTGATAAATTCAAACTAGCCTATACTGTACAGCGAATGAGAGTTCATCTGTCCATTCATAGTCAGGTTGGAGGTCCAAAAGATCTACCATGGCACGACTGATAGAAGGCGCACAAAAGTGCTTAAGCCATTAATGCCGCTGAGGTGTTTTGGTTAAGCATGTAATATGGAGATAGTGCCTCCGGATTTGTATCTGTATAAGAGTATATTCCTTATGATCTACCGTCCATCTATTCATTTTCTAACCAAATTCATGATTTCAGAGAGCCAGAGCATATTCTGGTTGCACAAGGCATGCAGCAACCTCATGTGAGCCAACAGTCTCAGTATTTATACTCCCCGTAACTTCGCATGGATGGCATTGTAACTCCCGGAGCCTTACTTCACAGACCCACAATTCTGAGTGTGAGTTCCACAGTTCACTGTTATTGTCATCTAGTTTGGACATTCTTCCTGTGTCAATGTGAGGTGATTCTCCCAGATTTACTTAGATGTGCATATTAGGTTAGTTGGTGACTCCAGACTGGCCTGTTTGTGTATCCACTGTTATTCCTGGATTTCATAGCATTTAACTCTTTCAGGGCTGATGTCGACTTTTGTCAAATTCAGGAGTAGAGGACGGTAATCAGCTGTAAACTGCAACAAAACTCACCCTTACGTTTTAGTTCGACTCTTTTTGCTAGAAGGAAAATTACATAGCTTTGTTGATTTTACCTCGATTCCCTATGCGTGCATGAGTAGCGAAGAGCAAACAACCTCTAAAATGGCACCGACATCTGGCGAGAGACCAAAGCGAATGTGCAAAGCAAAATACTCCATGGATTTTTTACGTAATTTCGTTGAATAGGACTCTGATTTGTCGGACTCTGAGTTGATGCAAGTGATATGGAGATGGAGATCAAAAATGAAAGTGAGGTACCAGCATCATCTGATCGGTCCCCAAGTGATGAACACTTTCATATAGCTGATGCGCCTACAGCAATGTTTGCATGGGAGGACCACCACTTATGATGACAAGAGGTACAAACCAGATTGCGTCACACTGCGACTGCAACCCACCTGCTGTGCGAAGACAGCCAGCCCACCATGCATTCCTGCTGACCATAGAGGTGCCCCCAATGCAGCCACTGCCGCCAGAGATACCGAACATGCGCCAACAGCAGCCACAGCACATAGCAACAGACGTTTTATGTTGACTTATGTGTGAAACCATTGCTTTGTGTGCTTTTCAGAAAACTGTGTTTTTTGGAAAAAATATTCAGTCCTCAAAGAGTTAAAAAAGAATGATACATTACAATATCTACATTGAATAACACAGTTAACAAGGAGGAAATGAGGAGGTCCAACGTTGGGTTGTTACTCACAGAACAGAGCTATACCCAGTTAACGAATGGACACATATCTTTATATGGCAGCCTAATACAAAATATGAATCACATAAACGCGGAACATTTTCAAAATAACTTTTGCATCCGCAAAGTATTTCAAAATTAGAGTTGACTCATACAATACCTCATAGTTATAATCTGTTTTATGGTTCATAGTCAGGAGAGTGTACATGCCTGGCTAAGAAGTTTTTCAATCCTGCAAGTCCATAATTCATTATTTGCTTTTTTACCCTTCAGAATTAAATGTTTATTTTTATTACTTATTCTAATATTGTTACCATCATTTTACAATGATATTGCCTCGCTATTCTGTGTGCAGTACAATATGTGTTTTTGCATTACTGCTCTCATATTGTTTACAGTCGCTATGCCTGTAGCCAGACACATAATGCATTATGTCCCTGCCTATATACTGTATATACTGTAAGATGACAGCATGATACTCTCAGTGTCCACGTTTCTTCTTAATCGCAAAAATTTAATTCTTTTGTTCCATGAAAATCTTTTAGAATGTCAGGACTTTTTATGTGTATATTTTGACCAATTCCAGTTTAAGTATTGAATTTTGAGGTTTGATTCCATTTTTTTCTTTCTGGCTTCTAACCCGTACTTTCTCGTCTCCTAGTCTCTCGTTATACTAAATATTTTTCTCTGCCTCATGACATGACCCTGCTGAGAGGGGCTTTCATCATCCCTTTTTTTCTCCTTCTTTTTCAGTTTATGTGAAGTGCTTATGAATTAGTGACAACTGGTGTTCTTTTCTTGATTTTCTTGTCCTGCCAGACCGTTTGCTCTCAGCCAGCCAGCAGACACTTTGTCCTGTGTTTCATCCAATCATATTCCATTGGCAGATGAAGTCTTTGTTCTTATCGTATTACTTTGTTTTTGTCTCAGTTGTGTACCATCTGGTAGCTGCTCCATTCTTGTTTCCCAGTACAGATAGCCAGGCCACCTAGGTGTTGGCACATCAAAGGTGTCTTAACTTATCTGCCCATTTCAACATGTAGGTGATAACTGTAAGTGCCGGTGTGCAATCAAATCTATTTTTTCATTATTTCTGGTTTTGACTTTTCCCTTTAGCTTGTGCCAGTCATTCTGCCCCTCAAAGTAAAATATGTGCTCTAGCAGACTTAAAAGGATATATATATATATATATATATATATATATATATATATATATATATATATATATATATATATATATATATAGTCTTTGTTTTAGTCATGATCGTAACTAGATTTTGATATCTGTGCATTTTGGGGTTGTTTACTTCTGGCAATTCTGATGTGCTAGAAAATCACCAGACATATAGAAATGCTCTACACAAAAACTGAACTTTCATATACAACTGTAGTGGAATATAAAGATTATTTTGTAGCCATTTTTACAGTTGAACAGAGATTACAAGTTTATTGTCAAGTGTACATATTACAATGACATTCTTATTTGTATGTTTACCTCAGACAGATGTATGTGGCAGATGCATAATCTTCTATACTAATAAAAGGCAAAGCCCTCGCTGACTCACTCATCACTAATTCTCCAACTTCCCGTGTAGGTAGAAGGCTGAAATTTGGCAGGCTCATTCCTTACAGCTTACTTACAAAAATTAAGCAGGTTTCATTTCGAAATTCTACGCTTAACGGTCATAAAGGTCGACAACGTCCGCCATGTTAAACTTTCTTATTTATGGCCCCATCTTCATTTGGTATCTGCCTATATAAGGCCATCCATCGCTCTGGTCCCTTCCTTGCTTCAGCACGGTATTCACGTTTCCCTGCTGATAACTGCAGCCTTTTTATTTAATCCACGGCTTCTTTGCTGTTTTATTGTTCGTTTATTATGATTATAGTTATTGTGTAGGTATTTTAGACTTAGTTTACATTGTTCAGGTACCCATTTCTTTTATCATTCCAACCGTACCCCCCATTAACATGTCTATTGAGGTGATCACCATCAATCAAAGAACTGTCACTTACCGAGTGGTTTCCATGCCTGGAGATGGTGACTGCCTTTTCCATTCTCTGTGTTACATATTGCACGGCCATATCAGGCTCACTCTTGATATCTGGAGGAACATTGTGTCTTATGTATTGAATGACTGGGACAGGTTCAAGGTGTGGACTGATGACGGTACAGGAGATAATTATACTACACAGGAGCACTATAAGAGTGAAATGCTTAAGCCCTTCACCTATGGTTCTGCATGTGAGTTGATGGCTGCCGCTGAATTGTTCGGTTGTCGCTTTCAATTGTAACGAAATGGCCAAATATTTTACTCCTTTGGACAACCGCCAATGCCTCTTAAACATCTTAGATTTACAGGTGACAATTTGAGTAGTGGACACTTCGATGTTTATGAATGTTTAAACTCTCAAAAGCTGGATGCGAAGTTATCGATGAAACCCATTTCAATTTAAACTCCTCCAATTTCCAGTATGGCTCTGCTTCACAATGACAATTAATAAGTCTCAGGGACAGACCCTACAAAAGGTTGGCATTGGTTTGAGGCAAGATTGCTTTTCACATGGCTAACTATACGTTGCATGCTCAAGAGTAAGCTCAGCGCACAGCTTGGTCATATTACAACCGGAGGGCCGAACTGGCAACGTGGTATACAAAGAGACCCTTAACAAATAATTATTGGTATATTTTCCCTCAGTTTAAAAAGGTTTACTTTTCTTCTTAATAAAAATTTTAAAGCAGTACTTCGCCACTGCGAAGCGTGGGTATTTTGCTAGTACCAAATATAGACAAAAATATGCATGCAAGGTATGACACAAATCAAGTGTCCAGCACATGTTTAAGTACCAAATTAATGTGCCCCTGCTGCTTTGGTCAACTAAAAGTCACACTTAGAGTCCATTTATTCGTGTATTTGGCTATAGAAATCTCTCTTTGACCCAGCAACTACATCACTCCAGTCAACATGCACACTTCTAGTCCTTTTATTTCATTTAGTACAGGAAAACTGAAGTGACTGTTGGATGACCAAGAAACTATTCTTTCAAATGGGACACATAGCCCAATAGATAAATTGTCCACATGTTATGCTCTAGGTTTTTCAGCTTTATTGCTTAGTACTGACCAACTGGATCATGGGCTTAATATGTGCAATTTTTTGGACTGCTCAGATTGTTTATTTGATGCCATAACATAGTCATTAAAGTGTCTGATGATGGTGCATGCTTTTAATGATACAAAATGTTTCATTTTTTGACATATTAATATATACTATACAGTGGAACCTCGGTTCACAAACATCTTTGAACACGTACAAAAAGGGTAACGACCAAAAAATGTTCGCCAAACTTTTGCATCTGTTCACGACCACACACTCGGTATACGAACAAGCCAGTTTCCCTTTTGGTTTGTGCACGCCGATGATTTCCGCACGTGTTCAGTCTCTCCCTGTGCATTCCCTGTGCAGCGAGCGAGAGAGAGTGCGAGAGAGAGAGACACACACACACACATACACACATGCGAGAGAGAGGGACACACACACACATACACACACACACACAAGAGACACACAACACGAGAGAGAGAGAGAGAGACACACACACACAGACACGAGCGAGCGAGCAAGAGAGAGATGCTGGCCACATAAGGTTAAAAAATGCACCGGGCTTGTTTTTAAAGAGACTGATTCGAGCATTGTTTTAACCTCGTTGTATTTAATGAAGACTTTTTTCTTTTGGATTTTAACCTCCACTTCACTTCTGTTTACAGCGATCGGTTTGTAGCGTGCATTGTTGCAATGTTACTTTTCTTGGTTGTTTATTAAATTACGGATTTTTCAAATGTTCATTTTTTTCCCTGTGCTTAAAACTCATTAAAAAAAAGTGTTTTTAGCAAGTGGTTCGTAGTGCTATAGCATGAACTCTTGCAATGTTAGTTTTCTCTGTTGTTCAAGGTTTTCTCAGTGTTATTCAATGTTTTTACATTTACACTGTAGTTTACTATTACGCTGTGCATTCTATGGTATAATTAACTATATTTGTGATTAAAAATCTTTAAAAAATATATTTACATACAGTTCGTACAGTCTGGAACAGATTAATTGTATCTACATACAATCCTATGGGGGAAATTACTTCAGGTCACAACCAAATCGGGTTACAACCAGAGTTTTGGAACGAATTATGGTCGTGACCCGAGGTTCCACTGTACTTTCTTTTACGAGACTCGTCAAAAAACACTCTGATATGTAGCAATTTTAGAATAAACATTACAAAACTCCTGTCCATTTATGCTCCTCTATAAAAAAAAAAAAAAAACAAAAAAAAACAAATTTGTCTTTATTGTGAGGCAAAGGAAGTTTAACGTTAAATGCTGTATTACTGGAGGAGACTCTGAGGACACTTCTTGCGTTGAACACCATCATATTATGGCTTCTTTCCATGTATGCCCTCTAATTTACATTTTTTTTGACGATTTGATATGTAAACTGCTGAGTCTCATTAAAACTGCATTAATTATAAGGGGTAATTTTAATCTAATACTTGACCCTGACATGGACAGTAATCAAGATTTGCCAGTAGCCTACCTAAGCAATATAAAATATTTGAAAATCTTGCTAAATGAGCTGAACATTGTGTATAAATGCTAAGTAAATTCTGTTAAGTTTATACTTTTCCCTATACAACAAAAGACTTTTTTAGGTATACATTTTTTTTCTCTCATCTTCTGCTCTCAGGAATTGCCGAGACAGTATTTTACCAGTACTTATCTGCAATAGTTCACCAGTGTTGTATTTATTCCATTTTACCTAATATGAATATTTCATCATATAAAATACCTATTTAGTAGATTTCATTTGCAACAGAGGGTGTTCTTCCAAAATAGTTTTTAATGAATTAGTGAGATTTTCTATATTTATTGTTCAGCCTCCTTATGCTGTTTGGGTTGTAAGTATGTTATCTACTTAATGGTTCTTCTGCGTCATAATTATCCACCTTGAAAAGAAATAGAAGTGCAAACTTAATTTGGAAAAAAGTAGGAATAAGCTAGAACTCCTGAAAGAGACTTTTTCCCTGAATACAGTGCAGAACAGCTTGTTGTTGATAAGGCTGAAATATAACTCAATACCATACCAGTTTCAAAGCAATTTATTTAATTTAATAGGCACACAGTTAGAAAACTAGTTGTCGTATGGTTCTTATGCTAAAACAGTTCAAGTGTTTGGCTTTTATAGATGTGTAATTAGAGACTCCAGTGATTCCCTGGCTGTTTACTTTTACAAATTAATTATATATTCACAGAGATTTATTCCAAACTATGCAAATCTGAATCCTGTATAGATGCATATAGTTCTGTGAAAAGTATTCCCCTTCTTGATTTCCTCTGGCACTGAATGTGTTCAAGTCTTCAACAAAATTTAATATTAGATAAATAGCACAACAATGAACACATAACACATTTTTCTTATGCCATTTACTAAATGAACATGGTTTTTGAACACCAACTGGCACTGTGTGAAAAGTAATTGCCTCTAGTTTAATCAAACAATCAAAAGAGATAAATAGAATCAGCTGAATCAGTTGGGTTTTATTATAGCTAGCCCTGCTCAATATAATCCTCAGATGGTATTTTGTCCCTTACCATCAGAGTCAAGTTGCCAGCACAATAATACAATAACCACATCTTGCCATGATCAAAAGAAAGATCTCCTGAAGAGATCAGGAAAGAGATTTTGGAAATAGCTATAAGGCAATTTCTGTGACTATGGGATTTCACTGAACCACAGTGGCAGCCATAATTTCCAAATAGAAAACACTTGGAACAGCAGTGAATCTTCCTAGAAGAGGCCATCCTGCCAAATTCACTCTATTGACACAGCATAAATTCCTCCAGGAATTCACAAAGAATCCTTATAAAACATCCAAAGAACTATAGACTTCTCTTGCCTTAGCAAAGGACAGTGTTCATGATTGTTCAATCAGAAAGACACTAGGCAAAACAGGCTTCATTGGAGAGTAGCCAGTTGGAAACTGCTGCTAGCCAAGAAGAACATAAATGCTTGTCTTATTTGCCAAATAGCAATTGGATGATCCCCAAGCCCTTTAGAAGAATATCCCATAGACGGCTCAAGACAAAAGTGGAACTTTTTGAACAACATGGCTCTAATTATGTCTGGCATAATACCCTCATGACATTCCACAGTTTGAAAGTCATACCAAAAGTGGTGGCAGTGTGATGGTATGAGGATGCTTTGCTACCTCAGGATATGAAAGATTTGCCATAACTGAAGGAATAATGAATTTTGATCTGTATCAGAAAAAAGGGGACTGTCTGAACCTTAAGCAAAGCAGTGTAATGTATCAAGACAATGATCCTAAACACAAAAGGAAATGAACATCAGAACAGCTGAAAAGAACCAAAATTAAAGTTTTCGACTGATCTATTTAAAGTAAAGGCCTAAACTCAATAAAAATGCTGTGACAGGACCTGAACCTGAAACATTTGGCATTTGGTTACAGTCAAAGTTTACAGTCAAAGTTGCTAAATGTAGCATAACCAGATATTGTGTAATAGGCTAATACTTTTTGGTCACAATGTCAATTGGTGGTAAATACCTTTGTTCATTCAGTAAATAATTTACATTAAAACAAAATGTCTTATTTGTTCACTCAGGTGTGTTTTATCAAATATTAGATTTTGGTTGAATACTTGAAACCATTCAGCACTGAAAATTTTCAATAATAAATGAAATCTGGAAAGGAACATACTTTTTCATGACAGTGTACATATGATAATCTCTTGAATGAATGGTCTAGACCAGTGTTTCCAACCTCGGTCCTGGGAACCAACTGTGGCTGCAGGTTTTTGTTCAAACAGCTTCTGTTTTTAATTGGACTCCTGGGCTAAGTAAGTGATGTGTTATTTCCCAAGTTCTGTGTTTTGGGAACAATACAGGTATTAGAAAACTAAGTATGGTTATATATATATAATATATATATATATATATATATATATATATAGGGTGGCGCAGCGGGTAGCGCTGCTGCCTCGCAGTTGGGAGATCTGGGGACCCGGGTTCACTTCCCGGGTCCTCCCTGCGTGGAGTTTGCATGTTCTCCCTGTGTCTGCGTAGGTTTCCTCCGGGTGCTCCGGTTTCCTCTCACAGTCCAAAGACATGCAGGTTAGGTGGATTGGCGATTCTAAATTGGCCCTAGTGTGTGCTTGGTGTGTGGGTGTGTTTGTGTGTGTCCTGCGGTGGGTTGGCACCCTGCCCAGGATTTGGTTCCCTGCCTTGTGCCCTGTGTTGGCTGGGATTGGCTCCAGCAGACCCCCGTGACCCTGTGTTCGGATTCAGCGGGTTGGAAAATGGATGGATGGATGGATATATATATATATATATATATATATATTTATATATATTAAAACGTGCCAAGCAATTATATGGGAATAATGTTTTTTTTTT
The DNA here is from genome assembly GCF_900747795.2 of Erpetoichthys calabaricus. Taxonomy (NCBI): domain Eukaryota; kingdom Metazoa; phylum Chordata; class Cladistia; order Polypteriformes; family Polypteridae; genus Erpetoichthys; species Erpetoichthys calabaricus. Next base: position 74,191,684 of record NC_041402.2, read on the forward strand.
TCTTTTTTTACAATATTTTCATCTTGATTTTCATTCTACTTTTCTAGGTGTTCTACTTGTTTGTTTAATCCATTATTTACTTACTTAGTGGGTCTGATGCTAAAGTACTTGCAGCCTTTGATTATTCAGTGTTGTTTGCCAGCGTGTCTGCTCTGTTCATTTTTAATTGTCATTAATAAGATACAACGAAGGGGAAAAAACTACACAGAGAAAGGGAAAAATATAATGAAATCAACGAAAGAGAATTAAGCATTTACATCTATAGCAAAGGCAGAAATATTTCTAAATGTCTTATAAATGTAAAAATTATGCTGCTGTGCTTTTCTGAATGTAGAATAAAAGATAAATAATACCAGCTAATTAAATGAGATCAGTGCTATCAGGTGTTGTCACTGATTAGGAATCTGGTTGGAACAAAAACCCGCAGTCACAGTGTGCCCCCAGGACCGAGGTTGGGAAACACTGGTCTAGACTCTTGAACTCTAATATTGAGATGATTTGTATGATTAATAATTTTAAAGTGATGTCTGCTCCTTCACCAGATATTAAATCACTTGGCTTACTCTGGTAGAGTTACTGTTAGCTAGCCTTTGGTCCACTAATATTACATTTAATACATTTTTCTATAGATAGTGGTATTTTCAAAAGAATCAAAAGGTAGCTGAAAGTCTCTTGCTACTTCCTAAGAATACAGTGGATTCAGAAACTATTTAGACCCTTCACTTTCTGTGCACTTTTTGTGTTGTAGATTTTGAAGTGGATAAATTTGACAGTCTACACTCATCCATCCATCCACTCATTATCCAACCCGCTATATCCTAACACAGGTTCACGGGGGTCTGCTGAAGCCAATCTCAGCCAACACAGGGCGCAAGGCAGGAAGCAAACCCCGGGCAGGGCACCAGCCTACCGCAGGGCACACACACACACACACACACCAAGCACACACTAGGGACAATTTAGGATTGCCAATGCATCTAACCTGCATGTCTTTGGACTGTGGGAGGAAACCCACACAGACACAGAGAGAACATGCAAACTCCACGCAGGGAGGACCCGGGAAGCGAACCCAGGTCTCCTTACTGCGAGGTCACCCCCAGTCTACACTCAATAAACCATAATGACAAAGTGAAAACATGTTTCTGGAAAGGTTTGCAAATTTATTAAAATACAAAAACTGAACTTTCTCATTCATTTAAGTATTCAGACCCTTAATTCAGTACTTTATTGAAGCCCGTTTGGAAGCAATTACAGCTTTAAGCCTAATTGAGTTTGTCTCTACAAGCTTTGAACACCTGGAGTTGGGCAGTTTAGCTTATTTTTTCTGGCAGATCCTCTCAAGCTTCTTTAGTTTGGATAGGAAGCGTCAGTAAACTGTCATTTTTAAGTCTCTCCATACATGTTCTATGGGGTTTAAGTCTGGGCTCTGGCTGGACCACTCAAAGATAGTCATAGATTTGTCCTTAAATCACTCCAGTGTTGTCTTGGTTGTATGCTTTAGGGAATTATTATGCTGTAAGGTAAACCATCACCCCTATCCAAGGTTACATGCACTCTGGAGCAGGTTTTCTTCAAGGACCTCTTTGTATTTGGCGACATTCATCCTCCCATCTGTTCTGACTGCTCTCTCTGTCTCTGCCACTAAGTTGGCACCCCCATAGCATGGAGCTGCCACTACCATACTTCACTTTAGGGATGGTACTAAGCAAGTGTTGAGCAATGCCTGGTCTTCACCAGACATACTGTAGTTCTTGGAGTTCTTAATGGCAAACTGAATTTTTGTCTCATTAGACCAGAGAATCATTTCCCTCGTTTTCTCAGAGTCCTTTTAACTCTCAAATCCCTTTAACTCAAGAATCGCTTCCATCTCACTACTCTACAATAAATGCCTGATTATGGAGTGATGCTGAGATAGTTGTCCTTCTGCCAAGTCATCCTATCGCAGCATGGGACTTGCAAAGCTTTGTTAGTGTGTCCACTGACTTCTTGGTTAGCACCCTGACTAAGAACCTTCTTATCTGGTGACTCAGTTTGGCCGGATGTCCAACTCTAGGAAGAGTCTGGGTAATTCCAAACTTCTTCCATTTCACAATTAAAGAGGACACTCTGCTCGAGGAAAATTCAAGCTTTAGAAATGGTTTTAAATCTTTGCCCTGATCATGTAGTTCTACTGAGAGTTCCTTGGACTTCATGGTTTGATTTTTTTTTGCCCTGATATGCATTGTGCATTGTACTATATTATATACTCAGGTGTATTTCTTCCTAAACAATGTTCAATCAATTCAATTTGGACTCCACTCAAGTTCTAGACACATCTCAAGGAGAATTAAAGCAAACTGGGTGTGCTCGGCCACAATTTGGAATGCCAGAATGAAGGGTCTAAATATTTCTATAAATGACAAATTTCTGTTTTTAATTTTTAATAAATGTTTTCACTTTGTCATTATGGATTATTGAGTGTAGACTGATGGGCAGAAATTGCACATTTATCCACTTAAAATTAAAACATAATAATTAAATGTCCTGAACTTGGACATAGTGAATTATACAAAGTTCTGGCAAACAGTCATGGATAATTCCTCTGGTTAATCATAATCTGACAGGTTTTATCAAAGAATGATATAAAGTAAAAATTGAAAAGACTTCTTATATGTTCTGATTAAAGTCATTGTTCTGTGTTCTCCCTGAATGCTGAAAAGGCTCTTGATCAAGTGGAATAGAAGTATCTTGGAGCTGCAGTGTTTCAGGTTTGAATAAAACTTTCTAATTACTAGGGGCAATAGTCTCGTCTTGCGGGACTTGAAAAAATCTCTTGGCAATAGTCTTGTCTCAAAATTTTCTTTTATAATAGAGAGGTGAGTTTTGTTCTTTATAATGAGTTTGCTGTCCAAGAACACTCTACATGGAAAAAGTGCAGAACAGGTAGCACAACTGGATAGTAATTAGTGCTGCTGAATCTCAGCTCTACTGGGTTCAAAACTGGGTTTGAATCCCAGTTATTCTCTGTATGGAGTTTGCATATTCTCCACTGTTCTGGTACAGATTTTTTTTTTTTTTTTTTGCTTCCACAACCCCAAGACGTGTCTCTTAGGTGAACCGGTGACACTGACTTGTTCCACTTTAATGGAAATTGATGTTTTTGCATGAATGTATGTACCCTGTGGTGCCCTGCTGCCATGCCAGGCTACAGCCCACTGCTACTTTCAATTAGACTGAGCAAGTTATGAAAAGGATGGATTACTGGGTTACTGAAGACATTAGCTTTACACCAGCTCAATTTGAACATCTCCTTTTATGGCTTAATAGCAAACAAAAATATCTTCCTTTTTACTTAGGACCAGTCATAAGCCATGTACTACAAGTATGCAAACAAGCAAATATTTTTGGGTATAAATTGTATTGTAAGGATTGAAGAGTAGGAAGGAACCATACGAATTTAAAAATAATATAATAAAAGTTTTAATAAAAACAGGCCATTAAAAACAACTTGGCTTGTCCTTTGCTGTACACCTAATGTTGGGAGAATATCAGTGAGCTGAGATTTAAAGGTCCCCAAAGTGGCAATTTTCAGTTGCATTCCATCTGTGCCCCCATGTTATTTTTGAAGAATCAATTTTAAACAAAACATCTGGAAACCACACTTCTTATAATTTTAAACAGCTGTATCATGTCACTGCCTAATTCCCATTTGCTTAATATGAAAGTTTCAACTCGTTCACTATTTCATTGTACAGTCCTGGAATGAGTCTAGTAGTTCATCTCTCGACTTTGTCTACTCTAAGGTTTATATATAATACTTCTTGTAATAGGGAGATCAAAATTACATACGATATTCCAGAAGTAGCATAACAAGTGCATTACACAACTGTAACATAACATCTCTTGATTTATTATCCCTAAATAATCTGTATAAGCTATCCTCCTATTAGCACATTTAATTTTCATGGATACTGTGTACTGTTTGGGTATGAACAATAATAAGTTCTCCTCGACTTATAACTTTTTTTCATAAGGAATAATTTGAAGTTCTCGACACCCTACTATGTTATTATTATATTTTACTTTGGGCACATATACACTACAAATGAAATAACATTCCCTGTTTTAAGAAAGCATATGAATGGGCTTGCATCCCACTCAGGTTGGTTGGTGGTACCTGTCCTGGTCGGGAGGCTAAAATTAAAGAAAGGCAGTGGAGGACTTGGTTGCAGCATCCCTCAGGCAGTGGTCCTGTGTGGACACCTGCAGAGCAGCATGGATAATTGTTGGATTCCTCCTGAGCCACTAGAAGGAACTACTGGGAGATGACTCCCCTGATATTATATGCTTCCAAGTTATTTTCCAGCTGTAACACTAATTTGTCTGAAATACTCCCAGGTCTTGATTGAAAAGGTGCTTCTTATTATTCGCAAGATGAATTGTAGATAGGAACATGCTGTAGGAGGGCATCTCTCACCTGGTGAAGAGGAAGAGTAGGGAAGGAGAACAATCTACTGTTTGAATAATGCCTGCAGCTGTCAGTAACTTCTTGTGTTTTTCTGACTCTTATTTGAAAGTATTGCATTTAATAGAAAGTCTTTTCTTAGACTGGAACCTTGATTCTGAAGCAGTTGTGTTCTGGATTTGGGGTGTAGCACATCCCTGAATGTCAAACTATTAAAACTTTCTGTTTTGGAAATAGCAAGATTTAATATAGAGACATACACACACAAAAACCTAAATCATTTCAACACTTTAAGTGAACGGGTGTCTATATTCCAATGTCAAAAATCTTTTGGTGTGTCTCTTGTAAATAAACCTCCGCACTGTTAGGACCATGAGAATGTCTCAACAACCAGAAAGAGAAATAAGACACAACTCCTCAGCTTGTTGATTCTTATTTTCTTGTTTCAAATGCCTGGCTCAGTGGTCTCTCTTTCTCCCATCTGCCAACTGTGCTCCACTTCAAATCACCATTGACAGTGAGGCATAGTTTCCCCACTTTTGGAAAGATCTGGATCTTTCTGGAAAGATCAATGTTACTCCAAAGTAGTTATCCCCACACGGTGTGTAAGGGATCAGTCTATTGGATCCTATGTTTCTATTAATTTGTCAGTTTCTTGATGATCCATAAATGTACTGTATTCAGTGGGAAAAGGCCTGTGGATACAGTAAGTCAGACATAAAAATGGTGCCCTAGTCAGTCAGGGTTTTTGTTGGAATATTGACGGTATAAAAAGATGCCATAACTCTTTTATGATGCAATGTGATTGTGTCATTTCTAAGAGGAAAGCCTCATAGCAGGGCATGGTGTATATCATAGATATCAACATTGGTACTCTCAATCACCTTTCTTGGGCAGCCAGTCATATTTGTAGACATATGTTCAGATAGGGCACTCTTAAATTAGGCATGGCAATAAAAAGTGGCCAAAATGGCTTGTGTGGAGCAAAGAGCTTATATTCTGCACATAAAGTGCAATATCATCCTTCCTACTTTTCTTCTTAATTGCCTGACCAGAAATATTTCTTTAAAAGTCTTTGTTGTGTTTTACCTATATTTTATGTATCTCGATATTTCTTCATTTCCAAGAAAACCTTTCGCAAATTACTGAAGAATTTCGATATGTTAAAATCATCATGATCAAGAGGGAAAGGGAGATTAAAAACAGATGTACTTCAATGGACAAGGAGATGGAAAGACAAACAGAAAAAAAATCCCAATATGGTTACCAAGAGATGAATACCACCCAAATGACAAAATTTTCACATTCCTTAAAGTACTTTTTAATTACACTCCTAACACTGCAATCCAGGATTAGGGCACAAACTTAAGCACAATGCCAGCATAAAACCTGTCGCATTCATGGCATCATGTGATACAACATCTGGGGCCATGCCCAATAACAACAAGCCATCATATTATAACATTGAACAACCAAAGTGGTTGCACCAATTAAATAAACAAGATGACAAAGCATAATTAGACATAATGATAAAATAAAATTTTGATGATAAAAACTGTAAAAATAAATTGCGCATAATTCGAAACCCAAATAAAAAAGTAAACTTGTCTGCAAGAAAACTGTATTAATCCCTTGGAAATTTCATAAAGTGTCAACATTCATAAGAGGGGTACTCACTGTTGCTCAGAGGATCAGTGTTTTGTGGTCTCACATCTGTGCACTTCTGCCCTTTCATACCACTTGTCAGAAATTGTCCTTAAAGGATTGCCTCCATCCTAGCACAGCTTCTGTCTCGTCAGGTCTGAGAAATGTTGTTTACTAGGCACTCTGGCACTTTTGAAATGCAGTTGAGTGAGCATGCATACAACATGCAAGAATACTTTCCTAATTTATATTTAAACAGCAAATTGAAAATATATGTTTATGCAGACTCCAAGGAGTGGTGACTTGGCTGCTTTTAATTATTTATGACATTGTTTACAGACATACTGTAGCTTTTCACTAAAGCTCACTTTATTTACTTCAACTCCAAAAAAGCACAACATATTTTTTCCCAAGGTCATGTCCTACCCTGACACATTTGTAGTTTTTGTTTCTCATCTTGTTTTTACTCATTTTTCGCTCCAATTAGGAATGCTAATTTTGACTACTGTCTTTTGCTGACTGACTGCTTGCAAAGCAAGTCATATTATTAGTTCTGAACATAAGCTGGAAAACTCTAGAAACGGATTTGAAAAGCTGGGGTGTTTCTGCAATAAGGGCCAATGGGGCACAGCTCCATCAGATATTATTTCAGATATATATAAACTAAGTCATACGCTTCTCTTAATTTCTTTTACTTATTATTAAAATACTTAAATCAACTCTCAGGTTTGTCTACTCAATCATTTTTTTTACAATTTTCCCTCATATGCTCAACTTACTTGTCTATAAAAATATTTCTTTGTGTAGTATGTGCAGTTGTCTTTGTGCTGGATGCTGCATATTCCCAGCTGAGGTACTGAATTCATCGGCCCTGCAGTGTTCTCTGTATACTTTGGTTGCATGTGCAAATATGCATCTTGAATTTTCCGGGTTAGAGATACGATTTAAAGGTCATCATCTGTATTAAAATGATGCCTAACTGTCTGTTTGAGCTTTTCCCATTTGTGTCTAAGAAGCACATGCCAGCGAAGATATAGGAAAATCCACTACCAAAAAAAGCAGCCACAGTAATTTGAATAAAATAAGGAAAGAAGGTCAATATCAGGAATATTTACAATACATTATGCTGCATCTTGATTTTCAACCACCATTGAGGAGGATTGCACTACATTGTTAAATCTACCAAGGAAACCTATGTGTACTATTTGCACTTTGTGGAAAAGAAGCCTGCAGTATGATGCTTCTGTTTCAAAGAAGCACCGAATCTGGGTCCAGAAAGAAAAGGTATGTATGTAGTAAATCATCCAACCATCCATTATCCAACCCGTTATATCCTAACTACAGGGTCACGGGGGTCTGCTGGAGCCAATCCCAGCCAACACAGGGCGCAAGGCAGGAAGCAAACCCCGGGCAGGGTGCCAGCACACCAAACACGCACTAGGGACAATTTAGGATCGCCAATGCACCTAACCTGCATGTGTTTGGACTGTGGGAGGAAACCGGAGCACCCGGAGGAAACCCACGCAGACACGGGGAGAACATGCAAACTCCACGCAGCGAGGACCCGGGAAGCAAACCCAGGTCTCCTTACTGTGAGGCAGCAGCGCTACCACTGTGCCACCGTGCCGCCCTGTAGAGAATCATTTTTTTACAATTGTTTGCTGGACTTCTGCTGAATAGCTAACACCTAGTCACATGGAAGTTAGTCTTGAATCATAAGCTAAATGTGCAGTTCAAGTTGTGCAGTCTGAATTTTCTGTCTCTGTTACTGTGGCTTGCCCTTTTCCCCTCAAAGCCATTTAGTTCTAAACTTGAGATTTTACCCTTTCAGTTTAAGGAGTTTCTAGCCAATACACATTTTCTAAACAGCAGGTGATTGCAAGACTTTTGCTTTACTTAGCAGTTAATTTTATATAGGTATAGTTTGATAGATGATGACATTGTTGGAATTGATCTGATTATCTGGTGCCAATTGAAACATGGATGGTGCATGAACTTGCCTGTTTCAATAGTCATTAGCAGAAGAAAGACAGATATTATTAGTTAGACAGAGAGGTCCACACATATATTGAAATATTCTGGTATGGTCTCACCATAATTTTCATCCTAAAAACTCCACTGTTTCAATGTCAAAATGAACTCTGTGTTCTAGAAGTAAGCCCAAGTACATTAACATTTTTTAGTTATAAATATTGTTTCAGAGGAGAAACATCTAGCCTGTCCCTCCCACGCCTTGGCTGATTTTTATATATATTGAATGTGTGAGCCACACTTTAGAAATATTTGATATTTCTACATTACCTTTACATGTTGTCGCAGGTGGCCAGGATTATTACCTGGCTGGGATGCCAGAAAGGACCGGAAGGTGGCAAGAATAACTTCCGGGCCACGAGGGCACAACTGCCACGGAGCAGGAAAGGACCACGGGAAAGGAGAACGAACTGGCGGACTTGTTGGGACCCGTGGCCACCGCCTGGGGGCGCTTTACACCTCGTGGGACCCGGATGTTGTTACTTCCGCCACACTCTGCAAGATGGCGGAGGGATCGGCGGAGGGATCGGCCACACCAGGAAGTGCTGCAAGATGGACGTCATCAGCCACCTGGAGCACATCCAGGCAGGGATAAAAGGGGCCGACTCCTTACAGTCATAGAGCCAGAGTTGGGAGTGGGAGAAGGACGAAGCTCCCTGGAGGAGTAGAGGCGGCAAAGGACTGAGTATTGTAGGGTGATTATTGCTGAGTGCATTGTGTGTTGTGGTGGAATTGTGTTTAATTAATGTTTAATAAACGTGCGTGTTTTATAAAGATGTGGCCTTCGACTGGTGGTGTCCAGGCAACTATCACAATGTCTGATAGCCTAAAGCTCCCTTTCTTTCTCATCTAAAATGGGATGACCTGTGGGCAGTATCACTGTCTTTATGGAATGGCGCTCTAGTGGTTCCAGTTAGTCACTTATAGTCAAAAAATAGAGGGCTTGTCATATGTCTATATTTTCCTAATAACATAAATTAATCTTTCTCTTCAATCATTAAATTAATTTAGATATGGGTTCTATGAAAATTGGTACAAAAGTCACCAGAGGGTCCTGCTATCAATTAGCAAACATAAGCTACCCTTTAAATGACCATCTTCTGGAAGGCCATGGCGAACATGTAGTAAGATGGATAGAGACATGAGTTGTCTGGTGAAGAGAAAAAGTGAGGTGAAGCTGGCAAGAAAAATGTAAGAATTTAGACTGGAGTGTGTTGGAACTCTTTATCATGAAGGGCATGTAGGCCAAGCTAAGTCATATTCTCTACTAGTTAGGATTCCTGGTTTTCACCCACATAGCCCCTGGGTTTACTTTATGGTATGAGAAATCAGCGCATTGTCTAAAAAGCCTTTGGTCGGTCTAGTGCATTTGTTTTTATAATTCCTCATCCTAAATATTAATCGGATAACAACAATGTTTTCACTCAAATCTACAAGAAGTAGAACAAAAAATGGTTCCAGTAATTACAGACCAATACAGCTTGGTTCTGTACCATGCAAAATTATGGAAATTATAATCAGAAATACATTAGAGGGCTTCTGGTAAATTACAGATGAACAAGACTTACTTCCAGAGGTGGGTAGTAACGAGTTACATTTACTCTGTTACATTTACTTGAGTAACTTTTTAAAAAAAAATACTTCTAAGAGTAGTTTTATTGCACCATACTTTTTACTTTTACTTGAGTACATTTGTAAAGAAGAAATGCTACTCTTACTCCGCTACATTGGGCAACACTCGATTCGTTACTTTTTTCCATTTACACATTAGATATGCTATATTTTTGCCAAAGAGAAGTCGCCAGTGGATCTACTGCATAACTGTTTCACCAATCAGACGTAGCAACAATAATCACATGAGAACGTTTCACCAATCAGATGTAGCAACAATAATCATATAACTCCGTTACACCAATCAGACGTAGCCATGCAGTCACATGACCACACACAAACTTCCTGCGTCTGCAGCCTGTGAGAGACTTTTTAGTCATACAGGGCTCCTGATCACTGCTAAATGGTCACAGCTTCACTGCAAGAACCTTGAGAGCCAACTCCTGCTGAAGCTTAACCATCACTTCACTGAGTGAAGAACAAGCATGTTTTAACCAAACATGCACAGACACAGACAGTCATGGTAAAGTGAGACTTCTTGTACGTGCACAAGCTGCCTTTTTCTAATGTTATTTTCTATCAGCTGTGCTATTTGAAGAGCAGTGTGTGACGATGCCGATCCTCTACACACTCTTCTTTTCTCCTTTTCTTTGATTCCACCTTCTTTTTTTTTTTTGTGCCGACCCGTATATATACACTCCCATCTCCGTGGGCCTTAATCACACGCCGCAGAAAGCCAATGAAGCAATCGAGAACGATCGCACCCGCACATGCAAGTGTGACTCGCTCCAACTACCTCATTAACTCCCTGTGGTCGTGCAATTGCGCATACGGAGAGTGACACGACTTTATGGATTTGAAGCTGGCCTTTTTTTTTTTTTTTTTGAAGCTGCGGACCCGCTACAACACAAATGGAATATACAGTATTATACTGTCAGTGTACAATATATCTTGTCACTGTAAGTAGTTTGCACTGTTCAAACATACATGTTACCTACTGTAGGTATTGGCTTCAAAAGCTTTGTTGTGAAAAACTGAGATTTGGAACTTTGTGTTATTCGTGCATCTTTATTTTGTAAAGATGTTATTTATTTTTACTCATTTTTTATTTTATTATTTGGAAATAGCAGAATTTGCACATTATTTTATATTTTTGTCTGTCTTATTACATCCATCCATCCATCTATTTTCCAACCCGCTGAATCCGAACACAGGGGTTTGTTGGAGCCAATCCCAGCCAACACAGGGCACAAGGCAGGAACCAATCCTGGGCAGGGTGCCAACCCACCGCAGGACACACACAAACACACCCACACACCAAGCACACCCTAGGGCCAATTTAGAATCGCCAATCCACCTAACCTGCATGTCTTTGGACTGTGGGAGGAAACCGGAGCGCCCGGAGGAAACCCACGCAGACACGGGGAGAACATGCAAACTCCACGCAGGGAGGACCTGGGAAGCGAACCCAGGTCTCCAGATCACCCAACTGCGAGGCAGCAGCACTACCCACTGTGCCACCGTGCCGCCCTAGAAGAATATTAATTTAAAAAATGAAGATAATCTTTTTTAAAATTACAAATCTAGCACCCCCAGCATTTAGACAGTAATGATGGTCACTGCCCACCACAGTATAACAGACATTCCCCAGGTCATACAGCATCACAGAGTTTTTGAGTGCCAAAGCATATTCACTGCTCCTTTTCCTGTGGTCACACAGCAGTCTTCAGTCAGCAGGGAAGCATTACCCTGCTCCTGACTGTCAGCCTGTGCCATTCCAGCAAGCAGAACTGTGCCCCTCCTGTTCTGAATAGGCTGCTTCAAAATTCCGATCAGCAGCTGTGTCTGAAGAGCTTTGCCCTTCCTGTTTTACAGGGAGCTTGCTGTGTTAACATGCTCCCACCACTGAGTGGAAACGTGATGTTAAAATTGAGACAAACTACCTATTTTTAATTAATGGCAAGAACTTTTAATTTCTAGGATTTATGTCGCAGCACTGCTGGAAATTGAGAGAAATGCTAATGGTGCCACCACTGTCAAAATTTAAAGAAACCTCTTGGTATTGTTTTAAACGTGTCTTCAACAATCAGCTCATTTTTTAGATAATATTACTAGTTCACATTTTCATTATCTCTGCATCAAGTTTGTCACTAACTTACAAGCAGTGAATGCATGAAAACAACCTGGCAAATAAGATTTTTGAAGCAGAGAAATTGTAAATATACTTAGAAAGGTGTGGGGGTGGTGGAGTAGTGAAATCACTTCAAAGCAATCATCCTCTTGGGAAGACAGATGGGGTGGAGGAAAAATCATTGGCAGCGGCTCATTAGCTTATGAAGCACGTGATAAACATACAATGTTAACTTTTTAAATATTTTACAGATCTGCAGCACTAACTCAGTGACAACCACAAAGCTCTTAATTCAAACTACTTGTCTTTAGAAATTGTCTTAAACTATATAAACCTGTCAGATGCCAATCTTTTAGCCTTGTCACTGTCCGGAAACTTTGCTCTAAGACTGTGGGTAAATCAGCCCATTTTTTCAGCTTTGTGCTAACTCTTAACTGCATTTTTCATTGCTTGTACATGTGATCCATTTTTTAAACTTCTACTGCTAAATATTCCTTCCTGGTTATGAATATCTTGTTATGGATACCCGAATGTAATTTCTTCTACTAACCAAACACTTTCTACACCTCTAGTCATGAAGAAGCCTGCACTAAACGTCCACTTTGTTTATCATCAAATTTAATTTTATCTTCCTATTGATTCATGATAATGCACTGCCTGACCCGATGCCAACAATGCTGTATGATACAATAGCATTGCTTATTCACACTTTCATTGTCTGTAGGTCACTTTTTCCACTTACATATGAGCAATGAAATCAGATGTGGGTCAGCTGTGTGACAAGTATGATGCAGAGAGTACAGTAAATCTAAATATACCTGGAAATGTAGAATGTTGGGCTTGCTAAGGTAGATTGGGTGGCAGGCCATCAAAAGGCTCATTCACATCAAGCCAGTCATGAGTTACTAAACCTAACTTGCTGGTCTTTGGAATGTGGAAGTAAAGCTGGAGAGCCAGAAGAGAACCCCTCAGAAGCACAGGGTGATCATTTAAACTCCACAATGCCATGGTTCTTTATTCTCAGTTTAAGTTCCTTTTTTATGTTTTCTTTAAGTAATTTAAATAAGTTTCATATATTTATCGTGATTATGTTCCATTTACAGTGTTACATTATTCTAGCCAGGGGTTTATGGTGACCCTCTTCTTTTAAGAACATTTTCTAATGTATTTTGGGACTTATAGTTTTGTGGCCAGTTTTTCCATTTTGATGGCCTGAACCCCCCCCCCCCCCCCCCAAAGCCAGTAGGTCTCTCCTGGGAACTGAATAAATCAAATGAGCCACTGCTGGGTGAAGATTCTGGTGGAGAACTTTCCACACCATAATACACACAGACAGTGGTCAGAACTGGAACTAATAAACAGAGGCTACACGCTGCCAATCTGACCATGAGGTGCCACTATTACAAATAAAGTTTTAATTGTTTGCCCCATGTAAGTATAATAAATGAGGTTTGATTATATTATAGTGATTATCAAGTAGGGAACATAGTGATACACGGATTAGTGTTGCAGCCCTATAGCTACAGATAATCAGGTTTGATTCCTGGGTTTTTCATTGTCTGAGGTGAATTTTCATATTATAAAAAAAATCTGCAAATCATTACAGAGAGTGGTACAGTTGGCACAGAATATAACTGGTCCATGTCTGCCTTTTGTTCAGGATATATGGTACAGTATATAACAAACACTACCTTATAAAGTTTACCAGTATTTTTAAAGATCTCAGTCATCCTGTACAGTCCGTTGTCTCCTTCCTCCATTTTTGCAAAAATTAAAGGAGCATTAACATTTGCACCAGTACAGTCCAGTCATAAGGGCACTAAACTGACACTATCTCTGACAACTGCATGGCAACTACATGATTGTTTCTTCCATGTATATTGTGCTATAAGTATATATTATATTCAATGCCTGATTTATTTTACCCTTTGACCTGAAGTTAACATGAGGTCACTGTCCCTCTTGTCGATCATAAAAGATGACAAAAGGAGGATGGTGTCAGGAAGGTGTTAAGAAATATGTAAGTGTTCAAGGATTATTTTGGGAAAACAAAAAGACAAGGAGATCGTATGGAGGTCAGTGACATAAATGGGTCAAAACTGAGAGATCAGAAAATAACCAGGAATTAAAAGAAAAGATGTGTTTTGTCTTGGTAGAGTAATATATTACTCTACTTTCCCCTTTTGTATTACTAATATGTAGCCTTTGTCAGAATGCCTCAAATCTCACAGACTTGCCACTGTTTTCCTAGACTAAGCAACAAATCAGCTATTGAGTTCCTCCCAACAGTTTAACCAGAAATTTACATGAATTCTCTGTAGTGGGAAAGGGAAACATCTCAACTTGGATCTCCAAATACTCCGATAGTATGTGAACTCAGCATAAGACACAAATGCACAGGGCATGCACAGATTTTTTATTTTATTAAGACCTTCCTTATATTCACAGCTAATTGGAGGATCAGCCACAAGAACTGTGGACCCAAAGGCTAGGACGATGGATATTAATTGTCAGAGGGCTAATAATTTTGGCCATGCTGTTTTTGTGATTTCCTTGCTTCAGTTGAGTGCATCAGTAAAATATTTTCATCAGACTTTTTGGAAATTGTGTCTTTTTTCTTTTGGAAGCAACTCTCATAAACACATTTAATACTAGTCATTTGTCTTAGAAAGATTAATGGTTTTGTTCAATTTTGGACAGAGGAGTTAATAATTATGACCTTAACAAGTGTGTGCATCTTTATAATGGCTCAATAACAAACAAAAAGCTATACTCAACCATTGGTTACAGTTAGAAAGCTCTAGGGAGCAGTCAATTGGATGGGAAAGTGTGAAGACAGTTGCACTCATTGGGTGTCTTCTAGAATCTGTGTGTGTAAAAATGGACAGAAGAGTCAGCAATTAAGCCTCCTGGTGTCCTGGGGTGGTATAGCTTAGAGCTTTTTAGAGCTAATTTAATTACACACAAAACACAATTTCAGACAGATACCAATTTAACAAAAGGTCAGCTTTATGTATATTTATTGTCACATTTTGGGTCCAGAGGTGCACAAAGAATACTCATTTTTAAGCACATTTCATTCTTGAACTTGAAAGACAGAACACAAATGTGACAAACTTCTTCAATCATTTGGCTCCAGACTTCTTATTACTGTAAAGTTAAACAACTCACAGGCATCTCCATCGGGCATAATATAACTCCATGCTCTCAGTCAAGTAGTGAACAGAATGTTGACAAGGTTGCTGAGCTTTAAAGTTTTCGATTAGCGTGAGATATATGAGTTCACAGGCTTAGCTGCAGTTATTTGCAATTGACCGTGCTTGGCTAAAATGCCAGCTGTCTGAAAGACTGTTTTCTCTATACTTGAATCAGCTCTTGATTGGTTAGTGTGGCTGCCCCTGTTACCTTTGTGGAAGTTGTACATTCTCTCCATGTCTGTATGGGATTTACCCCAGTTACTCTAGTTTTCTGCCTTCATCACGTGTGCTATATTATTTACTTATTCTAAACTGTCCCATTGTGTGTCAGTGGACCATGTGTTGGACTAGTACCCTATTCAGGTATGATTCCTTCTTGAACCCAGTCCGCAACAGCCCTGGTTTGAATTAATTGCATTTGAGAATGTTGCATCATAATTATTGATTCTCCTGTGTTTTTCTTTGTCAATATGTTTTATGTGTTTATTGGAATTTTATTTTTTTTCAAATGATTCATTATTTGTTTTGTTCACTTATGGTTGCGATTGTTTTGTCTTGTAATGGTTATTTTGTATGGGTAATTGCCATGGAGAGCAGTCTTGGAAGTTACTTGGATAATATTAGTTATGTAATGGTTTAAAAATCAATGTGACACAACTTTGTCAGAGTTTGATGAATTCCCATTAAAAAAAACTTTGTAGTTTTGCTTTCATTTTTTTCCTTGTCTGACTTCATGGCTGCTGATTTATTGCTTTTGTTTTTTATTATGGTCTTTTGGTACAAATTTGCTTTAATGGTCTCTCTCTTAGTCTTCTGGTTATGATCCCTTGCACGTTTAAACAACTGCTAGTCAATTTATTCAAATTTTTGTTGCATTGTGGTGCTATCTTAACAATGTTCAAATACTGTATATGTGTTTTTCTAGGTCAGTTTGGACTGGTGCCATAGTTGAAGCTTCTGGTTCATTATTACAGGAACCTTGACTCAAGTCCTGGCATTTACGCCCACTGTGTAGATTTTCTCCAGCATGTTAATGATTCTTAGGTTAATTGGTGGGTGTTTGAGTGTGTGCTCCTGTGTTTGGTTGATCCTACCTTGTGGTTACTGTTGTCAGGACAGACTCAATCTCCCTGATATCTTGTAGTGGAAAAGACAAATATGGAATGAGAATCAATGGATAATTGAAAATTAAAGCAAAAAGTGATAAATCATCATTTAATAAGTTGTTAATATTATTAATACCATTTCTAATGAATGAATTTTCTACATAACACATGCATTGCTCATTTCTATAGCACTTGGAAAATGGCCTACCAAATTCATGAGATATTTTGACATCTAATTCATGTTGTCATGGTTCAACCTTGTTACGTTATCACTCCATATGAATTTTTTTGCATAGTTAATGAGGGATAAGGTTAAAAGGTTACTGTCCTCAAGCATACAATATTTATTTGCACCAGACAAGCAAACCCATCACTTTAACATGATTTAATTGACCATTAAAGACTCTTTCAACAGTACAGATGTTCCACACCCTATTGATAGCAATTAAAACAAATCATTTGTAGTAAAAAAAAATATATCCAGTCTTAAATCCCAGCTGAAGGGTTACAGCTTAATGACCAGATCATCAACAGACTTGTGAGCGAACCTTTAATTGTATAAAATTAGATTAGTAAACAAACATGGAGCTTTTTACAGAAACAAATATTTTAATTTTAAAAGCATTATTAACATCATCTGCTTAAGACAATGAACATGGGAAACAATCACCTCAGAGTAGGTCAAGAACAGAGTGTTCACTTGAAAAATAAAAGAAAGCCATGTAAAATATATCTTTTTAAAATGATAAAGGATAAAACTGGAGGAGCATTATAGACTTTAGAACATATCAGACATGTAAATGGCAATCTGTTTTCTAAAGCATAATTAGACAAATGGTCGGATATACAGCTTGATGTCCATTAAGCTTAAAACTCCTTCTGCTGTTTATGGTATAGTTTAAAATAACAAAATTAAATGTTTCTGAAATAACATATTTAATTGATAATAAAAAATAAAGTTATGCATTTCAGCTGTTCAGCTTCAAACCAGGTCAGGTCAGGTCGGGGAGCATGCACTTGTACAGTGCATTGCCGCACCCACCACACAACGAAATGGCTTGGGATCCTGGTTGGCGAGTCCCCGGGCAGACACGCGGTCCAGTTCCACCCTCCAGAAATGACTATCTATCTGCCGCAACCAGGTGTTACGTGGGTGTCCGCGTGGCCTGGTCCAGCCTCTCGGGTGAGGATCCTGCGAGCTGGATCACCCTCGGGGAATCATCCCAAATGGCTGTAGTGTCATAACTGATGCTGCCTCACAATTCAGATAATGTGCCTCATTCTGAACTCCATGAGCAACCTCCCGTTCAACACAAAGTCAAACCAGCGGCAGTCAGGAATTCTCCGAGGAGACATCTCTCTTCTCCAACACCAGCGGTTGATGGTAGACTTTTTAGGTGTAAAACCAGACTGTTCTGGTCTCTGGTAGATGAGCAAGTGATCACTGATCCTATTGAGGATGACCCTAGCAAGGACCCTACCCGGCACGAAGAGAAATGTTATCCCCCTGTAGTTGCCACAATCCAGGCAATTACCCTTCTCTTTTCAGATAGGGATAACACGTCCCATTTACCAGTCAGTTGGGATGATGCCTGTCTCTCAAATGGAAGCAAAAACTGCTTACAATGCCAAGAGGACAACCTTATCACCAGCCTGGAGAAGTTCACCTGGGATACTATAGATCCCTGGAGCCTTCCCTACCCTCAGCTTGTTCACCACCTGTGTAATCTCAGTGAGATTGTGTGGTTCACAGCTAATTGGAGGATCGGCCTCAAGAACCATGGACCCAGAGATAGACAACATCCTAGCCAGAGGATCAGCTTTAAACTGCTGCTCAAAGTAGCCAGCCCAGCAGGTCACAACTACAGTATCATCCGTAAGGACCATTCCATCAGCCACCCTGACTGCGACTCTCCGAGGAACACATTCAGATGAGCGTAATGTTTCAATTCCTCTGTAAGCAGGATGTGGGTTACTAGACCATAGATGGTGCATCATTTGCTCACAGATTCCTCTAACAAACACTTCCTTATCTGCCCTCAAAGCCCTTGCAGCCATCCTTCTCAGTTCCTGGTACAGACCAGAGTTGCCATCAAGCTATGTGCTGCGTCTTCTCTTAATGATATCCAGGATGCCCTGTGAGATAAAACACCTCCTTTTGGGAACACTGGTAACACCAACACAACCCTCAGCAACCTTCGGGATCATGTCCTGGAAGGTCTCCCACATAACATTAGGATCAGCGGTCGCACCCAAGTCTGTAAGTTCCTCACACAAACTGTGTGCAAACTAGAAACAGCCTGATCTAGGAGTCTGGTCAGGTCCAGCCTCATTTTCTAGTAGGTGGTAGCCTACTGGACCTAATCTGGATCTTCAGAGTAACAACAAGAAGTCTGTGGTTCACTGTGATCACTTTTGTAGACCCTGCAGTTTTGTAAGAGACTTCAGTGTCTGCCCACGAGGATGTGATCGATCTCCTTCACCCCACCACCAGTATTGGAATACCAAGTACAGTGATGCGGCTCAGGGCACTGGAACCTGGATCAGGTGATCCACAGCCCCTGACCTTTTGAAGATGATCATCATGCCGGATAGACAAGATGTTCCACGCGCCTTCCTGGATGGGCCACCTCAAATTGGGACCTGAGTGCCTCAGCACCACACCAGTTCTGATCCCCAACAGGCTTCACCCCTGTTAACTCTCCAACAGTTTTGACTCTCCCGGGGATGAGTTTCCCAAGGGCTTTCCCCAATCCCCTTCATAATGTGAGCAGCCTTCCTATGGGTGGCTGCAGCAGAGCTACTCCCACGGAGAGCATCAAGGAGTCTTATCTGTCATCTCAGACCTGCGTGAAGCTTTTTTTACGGTGGCTGGTGTGTCAGTCCTGCCACCAACCACCATTATTTCCCTGCAAGTTGGAGGACTCCTCTGAAACTCGACTGAAACTTATCAAGAGTAGCATGTTTATTGAGGTGGTCATTAAGCTGCATAATGACTGCCTTCTCTAGAATTTTACTTAAAAAAAGTCAGGTTAGAAAAAGGTCTACAATTTTCAAAAGCAGAGGAGTCAAGATTATTTTTCTTGAGTAGGGGTTTAACTACAGCAGTCTTAAGACAGTCTGGGAAGACCTATCTAATGACGAGTTTACTATGTCAAAAATACTATCAATTAGTATGCCTGATACTTCTTTGAATAAACTTGTTGGTATTGGGTCAAGGACACAGGTGGAGGGTCTCAGTTGAGAAATTATTTTATATAAATCAGGTAAATCTATCCTGGTGAAAGAATTTAATTTGTTTATAATGGGGTACCGGGGTTTAAGAGGATCAGTATTGGGGAGATGTACTATATTATTTCTAATATCATTAATTTTTTGATTAAAAAAATACAGCAAAAGCCTCACAAGTTTCACTGGAAGTATTTTGGAGGCATTCCATTGAGTGACCTGGATTTAGCAGACGATCAATAGTAGAGAATAAGACTCTGGGATTACTAACATTGTTATTTATAATTCTAGAGAAATAACCGCGCCTCTCAAGACGGACTATTTTGTTGTTGTATTCTCTTATTTTAGCCTTCAGTATCTCATAGTGGATAATCAGTTTAGGTTTTCTCCATTTGCGCTCAGCTCTCCGGCATGTTCTCTTTAGATCAAGACACTCTTTGAGTTTTCCATGGTATAATAGTGCTAGAAGATTTTTTAACTGTCTTTTCAGGTGCGACTATGTCAGCAGCAGCTCTCACCTCAGTATTAAAATTTTCCACCTTACTATTTATATTATTCTCACTATTGTAGTAAGCAATACAAATGGACTGGTTGATTAGAATGTTTGTAAATTTTGAAGCTGCTGATGAATCAAAAAAGCGTTTTTTAACAATATGCTTCTTGTGAATATTTTCTATCATTTCTATATTAAATAGTAAGAGAAAATGGTCTGATAGATCAATATCAATGACGTGCTTCACATCAACTTTTAGTCCTTTAGTAATTACTATGTCTAACGTATGACCTGCTTTGTGTATAGGCTAACTAATGTGCTGGCTCAAATCAAAAGAGTCCAGGAGGTTCATGAATTATTTTACTTTAGGGTCACGTCGATCACCGACTATTAGGAACGTGTCATAGTTCGTAATTTCAATTGACACCAAGTCTGAGAATTCCTCAAAGAAAGACACATCGTATTTAGGAGGTCTATACACGGACAATACTAGAGACACTGAGAAACTCCATAAATAACAACGGCAAGATTCTCGAAGGACTTGAATTTGCCAAAGCCGACGTCTTTACACTTCAACCGGCTCGAGTAAATGTTTGCTAAACCGCTGCCTTTTTTACCTTGGCGATCTGCATGAGCAAAGCTGTAATTCAGAGGCGCAGATTCGATTAAAACAGCTGCACCATCAGAGCTAAGCCATGTTTCAATAAAATCAATTTTCCTATCACTAATAAGATCGTTGATGGAAAACATTTTGTTGGTTAATGACTTCTGACTTCTTTTGTGTAACTATTATTGGAAGAAGACACACCTACTAATTCAAAACTGTAGCATCAAGCAAGGGAAGCATACTGATATTGACAAGCAATTCAACTTCTGTTGTACTGGTGGGACTACAGGCTGGAAACTTACTTTCTGCACAATATCTCTGGCACATCCTAAAACTTTCACAGGACTGGGGGAGGTAACTACAGAACTAGCACTGATAGAACATATATAGGAGTAAGCTGTGCTGTGTTGCCTCAATGTACAGCCTCAAAGACATATATAAGTCCATGTCCAGCAAGAGAATACTGGCTTGCACAATACAGAAGTTAGCAGACATGTTTAAGACTTGAGGTTAAAGATACTCTAGGACAGACAGTTCAGTTTTGGAGCAACACAATAATTGCATGGGAGTGCAGCCAAACAACCATATCAAAGTACTTCTTGTACAGGCAATAAAGTCTGTGGGACTGAGTGAAAAGAGAACATTTTTATTTGGGAAATAGCTGTGAGGATACCTTTGAGTGGCAGTGTAATGCATCTCAGGTTTTCAGTTATAATTAAGTAACAATCAAATGAAAGACATACGTTGAGAAGTTGCAAAATGATGGCGGATATGTCAATAACAAATCAGAGAAAATTAGCCAAATTTGCAAATTAGTGGAGACATCCCAATAGCTGATTTTTGGAGTAGAAGGAGCCCAACTCTAATATCGATATGTATACATATACACACATTGTTTCAAAGGTTAGCTTAAAGGAAAATAAATACAGTACATAGCCAGAATAGGTTTGTTTCATAGTATATTCTGAGTCATTAAGAGTAAGAATCAAGTCTGTCATACTGATGTGGCTGTATGTACTGTAGCATTTTGCTGAAGATGTATGTGTGGATGCATTGACATTTTCCACAAATGAAATGGCAGTTCAAAGAAAAGTGACTTCCATGGTGAAGATGCATCAGTATGGGTTCTTTAACTGAATGCCTCCCATAAGGATAAGGAAATGACAGTACCAAGAGCTGTGGTTCCACACTGATACACTGTTTAATAAACACAATGTTAAAACAGAAACGTTTTTCATGTTTTAGTAATAAATGACAAAATGTAGACATGAACAAAAATGTTTCTGTTTTAACGATGTGTTTACATAGATTGTTGTAGACACGGAACACACATGAAATGCATGTGTTCCAAATAACGATATATTATTTACCTATACAACTCAAGGTACCTTACTCCCAGATAATCAAGACTTGAGCTGGGAAACTTTCTGCCCTTTCTGCGGCGGTAGGGGGATGGGATAGTAGGCTGCTTGCTGCTTGTGTTGATCGAGACAAAGACAAGACAAAAGACGCTGACAGAGAGGTGCAAAGGGATTTAATGTGGGCTGGAATTACAAGTTTTTTTGTAGTCTTTGGTATTTCTAGTGTTAAACACAGACATGATACAACAATCTTTGGGCCATAATAACTAATATGCAGTATTCCCTCTATGTTAATTTGCAATCAGTCAGCACTGTTATAATATTATTAGTAAGGTGGCACTACAGCTCAGTTATTAAATACTGCTGTATCACTATTCCAGGTGCTTGGGTTACATCCCCTAGTCCAAGTGCTGTCTCTTTGGATTTGTATGTTCTCAACGGAGTGTTGCTGTTACTGCAGTTTCCTCTCATGTCCCAAAGATCACTCTTAATTAGCTTGCTTCAACTGAATGTAGTGTATTTCTGCAAAATATATATTATATTATATATATATATACTTTACTCTGTTTTGATACATATTTAATGAATTGGTCTCCCATCCAAGGCTAGGCCCTGCCTTACTCTAGGACAAGCTCTGGCTTCCCATAGACTTTCAGTGTATAAAGTACTTTCATAAAATGGATGGGTGTATCAGCTCTGTGTCAGAGTGATCAAAATGCCTGCTGGTATGGACCTGAGAGGAGAGCGTTTATTAGAAACTTGTTTAGTGTGCTGGTTAATGAAATAATCAACGGATGCAAAATTACCTGATGGTGGAGTGCAGAAACTCTGCTGGGGATTGATGAAGTTGATAATGTCAGTGACAGGGTGCTGAGCTTTCCAGTAGTCTGTCACTGTATTTAATATGCATGATTGATACACATGTTAAATATTAATCATTATGGCACTTAAATGTTGTCTGCATTATCTCAATAAGAACTTGGGCTAACTCCCACCCTCCCCTAAAGTATGGACTGATCTGTAAGTTAAGCTTGTTTTTTAAAAGTATGAAAAATGAATTATTGTTTTTTAATGGGCTATTCAGTGGATAAATGATTGCCAATGAGGATCTGATGACACAGGACAGTGACAATGCATGGTAAGGCCTTGGTATACAGGGGAAGAAATACACTGACAGTGAAGATGCAAAGTATTATGTCAGTTTGCAAGGAAAGGCCTTACCCAATGCGCGGTGAGCACTGTGAATGTGCTGTGTATCGCAGAAGGGCAACAGGCACAGAAGTGATAGAGAGAAGGAAACAAAGAACAGAACACTTTAGCATAGGCTACCAATCAAATACCAAATTTTGTTTGACTATCATCATGAAGTGAAAGGGAGACCATGGAGGTGTGACAGTAGGAGAAAGTATGGTGCTAGATTGGAATAGGATGGGGCCATGTTGCCCTCAGTTAGAGATAAGAGACAAGAGAAAGAAAGCCAGTTTTGTCACTTGTGCAGAGTACAGTGAAATTCTTACTTGCTGCAAGTTTGTCAGACATGCATGTCTGCACTTTCTGGGCCATGATTTAAAAGAATGAATTAAAATGTATTTAATAGAATACACAAATCAGCTTACCTGGTATACTCTTTTCCTCTGTTTTCATACTACACCGTTTAAAAACAGTAAGGCACATATGTTTCCATGTAATAAATAATAAAGGTGTAATTCTTTGAACTTTTACTATCTGTCATTCTATCCATAGAGTAATGATTTCACAAATTATTCATTCAGCTGTTATCTTTTACCATTCTATCCCCTCGAAGCTTAGCTGATTGAGATGATCGCTGTTGAAATTATTCAGATGTGGTTATCATATTTCTGCTGCTTGTAATTTATCAATGTATAGAAATTGTAATCTATAAAAAAATATAGTTTTGTGTAGCATAGTTGTTTAATTGGGACCCTGGAGTAGTAGGTATCATGCTGTGGTGGAGCGGCAAACACAAATAATGTTGACAGGAATTTGGAGAAATCCCATTACTTGTGATTTGAGAAGGCGGGGAACAAAAGTGGGCCCTTCATTTGTGGTAAACTAAGATTGACTGGCTCTCTGCTACTACGACAATGCAGATCTATGGACCTATCTGGCTAGTTTTGTAGAACTTGTTAATTTTGAAGGGGCATTTAAGTTGGGGGGAATCTCATTGTAGCTGTAATGTGTTCTGAGGTGGGAGGTGCGAGGATCTCGTTGTAGCAAACATGCAGGTAAGCAGCGCAAATTATTGTGAAACAAACACTGAGATTTTTTTGAAACTTTACTTACTTCAGCATCAAGGAGAACAATCTTTTTTGTGGCGTCACTTTGTTTCCCCCGAGGTGGGTGACAAGAAATTTTAAAACCAAAAAAGGATCACATTTCAAAAAAGATTAAGAGACCCAGATTTAATCATACATTTTAATGATAGTAATACATTTTATTTATATTGCTCATTTCCCAGGTTCCTAACTTAGTGTACTTGGAAGGACGAGAGTGACATATATTATTGACAAGAGTGTACAGCTTCAAGTGGCAAAGCACAATCAAATGGTGACAAATTAGGGATTGTTTCAGGTGTCTAATGCATGTAATATTACTACTATGCTGCCAGGGGTTAGCTACCAGGGAACATATAGGAGCCAAAATTCTGTTAATAAGGGTAACTTCAGAAATATTTTGGCAGTTCACTTCATCATTATCTGTGTTTTCTGTTATTCTGGAATGTCACAGTCCATACAAAATGATATTTGTTACTGCAGCTACAGTTCAAAAGAAAGCTCTTTACTTTCATTGTGTAAAATCATACAATGATGGTGCCCCATGACATTGTGTTCATTCTGCTTTTTAAGTTAAAGACAACAAGCAGGATAAAATGAAACTGTTATTTACATGTGCTAATCACAACATACCTCATCGGTGTCCGGTACCATGATTAGAACTACTTTACCTCAAAATGTCTGCCTTCCTTACCTGAAAATCTCAGAATACAGTTTACAACACTGTCTAACCTTCAGACTTAATGTATACATACAAACATTTCATAACTTTAAGTTATAGAGCCACTTTTTTCTATTTGAATAGACTGACAAGTTAGCAGTCATTCTTTACTGTATATTACAAGGAAGAATGTTTTTTCATGTTCTGTCCTATACAAGAAAAAACATAATTAGTTGTTTCATCCTTTGCAATAAATCCTCATTGGAGTTTATTCTGACGCACTGGACCATATTCTGCACCATGCAGGAAAGAAAGCTGGTGTTAGTTGTGTATAAACAATTATATTACTGTCCTGCATTCTGTACGGTGCTTCTAAGTTTCTTATGTTCACTGTAATTGGGCAAGCATATTGGTGTTAATTCAATTTGTGCTTCAGAGTTAAGAAAATGTCAATAACTGGGAGATCATGGAGCAACTCATCATGAAGAATTAACACATTTGAATACAGTTACACAAAAAATAAAAACTAATGTATGCCATAACATATCCCCTAATTACAGTAAAGGTTACTGTCTCTGTTATACAGATTATGGACAGTAAGGCATGTATGTATTTAACATGCCTTGGTAATACAGTATGTTCAATTAGATTATATTTTTACTATGTAATCTGTACTTTTTTTTGTTTCTGTCTTCATGTACCCCATCAGCTAGCTAACTGTACCAAAACTGAGCCTTGGTAAGAAAAGAAACCTGGAGCTGCCTCTACTTCCTATATATATCAAATACAAAACAAATTGAAAGATTATTTTCTCTTGTTCTTCCTCATTACTAACTGTTTGATTTTTCTTAGGTATGTTCAGTATGGTATGGTAAAAATAAATCACTTTCATCTGTCGACAGGTGTCTCTGTGCATCTGTGAGGAATGCACCGTTAAGTTACTCCCCCCTTAAGTACAATTTTCAACATAGCTGTAGAAATCACTCCTCGATGATGCCCCAGTGTCAGCTATGCCCTCTG
Organism: Erpetoichthys calabaricus; assembly: GCF_900747795.2. Taxonomy (NCBI): domain Eukaryota; kingdom Metazoa; phylum Chordata; class Cladistia; order Polypteriformes; family Polypteridae; genus Erpetoichthys; species Erpetoichthys calabaricus. The sequence continues at coordinate 74,217,512 of NC_041402.2, forward strand.
AATGCCAGTACTGTGCCTGGCTGGTTATCAGCTTTTCTGCAGGCAGTCTGATTTGTGTTGCTAAGTATGACTCACTGTTTGTCTGCCTGATCCCTCTGCAGCTCCTGCTTAGAAAGTCTCTGTGTGAAGGACGCTGATAAAAAACAATAGCTAGCAGCCTGGCAATGCAACAGAAGTGAAGTGCTGCAGACTTTGTAAAGCTGTCTTTCGAAGACTTCCGAGGAAGGCAAAATATTATTGACATAGCAAAATTTATTTAAGTCTGTTTTGCTGAGGTAAAGAAACTCAATGAAGCTACTGCCAAACCAAAATCATCTTACTGTATCTTAAACCTATAAAAACCAAATATATTATAATAATCCAAAATGGTGGATTTACTTTAAAAAGTCATTTGCTAATAGTCAAGTATTGTCATGCCTTTTAAAATGTATAATGCAAGTGCTTCAAGTACAACACAATAAATAATCTAAGTGGTATTTTGATAACTTGTATTGAAACCTACATAATGGAATACAATAAAAAAATAAAAATGTAGCTGCAGGCAGTAATTGTGTTTTTGAAAGCTACTTCATCTGGTCATCCCTAAGTGTGATGTGATGGGTACAGCATCAAAAATAATAGCTTGCCAGATAGCAGAAAGCAAATTAGCACTGAGAGTTTCATAGAAGCTGGTAGAAGGAGCAATAATCCTGGTGGGTGGCATCTAAATTCTCCAACCTACACCAAGAATAACAAGCACAAACCTGCTGAGAAATTTCTTTCAACATTGGAGACTATTACAAAAGATGTTTTAAAATTTGTTTGTGTGCTTAACACTTTAATACCAAGCAATTAAATACCCATACCACCTGTTTAGCACTGGAGCATGAGAAAACCAATAGAATAAATCTAATGTTCTGACTACAGATGTTAAATATTAACTGTTCCTTGAATAACTTGCATTAAGAGTTTAAAATGACAATTCATATCAATTTGTACTGGGAAATATGTTTATCTTACTACAGTTCTGATGCCTAAAACAGACTTAAATTAAATACACACATGAGACAATATTTAAGCTACACATTGTTTTATGTTTGGATGCTGAATAAAAGCATTTGGCAAACATGAAGCAAGCTTATCATAGCACAGTTTGGGAGAATTTCATACAAAAAGATAGCAAAGGTCTCAACAACCTGCATTACACTATAGTGGAAATACAAAGTAGCTCAACAATGATGCCAGATCATACCGATTGTAAAATTGCATTGCAAAACTACAGAGAAAAACTGATGATTGGCAGGACGACAAAATGTCAAAGAGGATATGTACAATGATTGAACAAGACATGCTGTCAATGAGTGTGGTTGACATCACAGGGTTTAATCAGCTAGTCAGTTATCTTGAGCCAGGGTGCTACATTTCTTCTAGAGGCACTATTACCAGCCATAAAGAAAATAACTTTTTACAAAAAGACACAAGGGCTGAAAGCCCAGATAGATAACATCAATGAGCTTACATGCCTAATTTACCCTAATCCTAATCACCCAAAAATATATTACAACAGTATGCCATAACAATTATTATGCCAGGCTGCACGTAATGGACCTATGAGCACATCAATATATTTTACCTGTTCTAAAACAAGAATTTATAAAAACAAATATAACCAGGATGTCTCTTTTTAATGGTAAAGGGTTATTAAACAATCAAAAGGAGTCATTTTAATTAATTAACAAATGTGAACAAATTTGTATTAATAGTTATGACATGTGTTATCTGGATTGTTGATATTTCTGTGCTGGTAAAAATACTGCATAACTTATTTGACTCAGAAAGAGAGTCCACCTGGGTATGCTAGGATGTCTTTTGTAGCTTGTTAATGTGATAATTGTTTGTGATCACTCAACACAATAAATGTATCAGTATTGATATACTTCAAAGGTTGGAAAAAATAAATGCAGTATAATTTTGTGATGCTTTCCAACACAATACCTCAGTCAATACACTGAGGACACGTTTATCAAATTTAATTGAAACTAAGTATCAGGATATGTTACCATTTTTAAGATTATCTATATTTAATATATTTCTTCTTGCATAACAAAAAACTTTACCTTTAAAAACCTTAGATGAGGCGCTTAACAATTTCTTTAATTGGGTGCAAGTGAAAAGTTTTATTTATTTGTGTAAGAGAACTGAACTTTAAATGCAAATCTGTTACTCACCACAAACTAGGATTGTTTGATTCATATTAGTATTTAGTGTTATGTGTGTTATTTCTACATTTAAAATACACATTTAATGACTCTAGTCAGTGGCACATTTCTTATCATTGCTTTAATTACGTCATCATCTCTCATGTTTGTAAATTATTTCCTGAAACAGCCTCTTCATATTTGGTTTGGATTGCTTCAGTTCAACTGTTATCAATGAAACAGGAAGCCTTGTTTTCATATGGAATAAGCGACATTAAGGTTTGCTCCATTCTACCTTTCATCTAGATATGATGTAATTCTCTTCCAGCTGATAGACGTGACGTGATTGAAGGCTGATTTATGCTTGATATGAAGGTGATTCTTTTCATCAGCTGATGTAATCAAAGAAATATAAAAAAGAAAACAGTTCACATTATAGTCTGTTTTTTGATGTCAGTCATGGTGAGACTGCAAGACATTTTTTGGTAAGACACCCCAGGTAAAATTTCTCGTCACCTTTAGCTGTAGTGTTCATGCACAACTTGCCGATCCCTTTCTCAGTCTCATCCTGACTAGTCAAAATTAATCTTAAAGGAATAATTCCCCCAAAAATGATATATTTTTATATGTTACAAGCTTACCCAATGTCATTTGTAATGATGGCCTAGAAAAAAAATTATTCTCTTGTTTTCATGCATAATGAGCGAAAATGCTTCTGATACAACAGAAACCAATGACGTGCTGCTCTGTACAACGGCAAAATGATGTAAAAAATGCTACTTGTGTACATGCAGAGGTACAGCTATTTATTGAAGGTCTAGCAGGTGTTGTGAATTACTTGCCATAATAATGTAGTAGTATCATTGTAACGTATACATAGTACAATAAAAATCTTACCTTCCTGTTCAACCTATTGTGATATATCTTCTTTGAAAATAAAAAGAAGCGTCACAAAAACAAAGTTTTGGGGACCATCCCCGTATATTGTCCATAGGACAAAGGAAAAAAAACACAAAGAAAGACTTTTGTGTGATCAAAAGCAAATGTATATAGCAGTTGATAAATGGTAAATGACAAAAAGGCGTTTTTATACAGAAAATAAAATGGAAACAGGAAATGGTTGGCAGCATATGATGTCGATGCTGTGGGACGTAGATACGTTCCACCTTAAATCGCTTCTTAAATCCGTTCGCACCTCTCCACCATGGTCTTTTGTCTTCTAAATGTGCAGATAAGGACAAGCTGCAAACAGCCAACTATTCCATCCCCCCACCGACTTAGAACGTGCACGAACTTCTCCCAGCTCATACCCTGATTGATTATCTGAGAGTGAAGTGGAGTTTTAGAGTGGAAATAATAGATCGTTATTTGGAACACACGCATTTCATGTGTGTTCTGTTTCTACAGTAATCTGTGTAATCACATTTTTAAAACAGAAACGTTTTTTATATTCTAGTAGTAAATGACAAAATGTAGGCATAAACTATAACATGTATGAAGCCTGAAGTCCAAATATCAAAGAAACACTTTCACGAAAGGTACAAATATAACAGAACAAGTGTGCTTTTATTCAAAAATATAACTGCAGAAAAAAAGCCGCCTTAGTGTACAACATTGACACTCATTTACTATGACGGCCCTGTGGTGCAACAGTATCAGTTGCTGACTGGGAATCAAAAGGTCACAAGTTCAATCCTGCATGACTCCCTTTTGAGAAGTGAACTGCTCTTATTTTTACTATTTTAGAATAAAAAGATACATTTGATTTCAGTCTGTAACAGCCGGTGTAATTTATGATATTTGTAAAGGTTAGCTTTGTTTTTGTTTTTTTTTTATTCACTTTTCATTCTCTTAGTCGTGTTCAAGATCCTTCCCTACCCCATCTGACACTGCTGTTTTCACATAAAGACGCGCTATAGCTCTGCAGTGTATCACGATACATACGACCATGTGTTTTTTTTCTCCCAATCTTGCCAGTCCCCACATGTTGCTGTATGCTGTTTCTTTTGTACTCCAGGACATGAAAAGGAAAGCATAGTAAAGAGCAGTAACTTCAGCGCTATATGCAATCATCAGACACTCCCCATCTGACACTGCTGTTTTCACATAAAGATGCGCTATAGCTCACCCAAGGAGTGCCCTTCCTACATTTACGACATGTGTACTTGTTGCAGTGTACACACCTCTCTGTGCTATGGTTCCTATTTCACTGAACAAGCACCTGTAATTTGCAGCTCTATTCATTATCTCAAAACAAATATATGTGACGTTTTGAAGAAATCATTTTATGACGCGAACAATACCAATCAGAAAACTTTGTCGAAGTAATGCAATATTATTTGAAAACAAACAGCTTCAGATTGGGTGTGATTTATACTGGCGCTGTTACTTAGAGTCAGATCAGAAGCTGAATAAGCTCCTGTTCTGACTCTAAGTAAAAAAGCATGAATTAATCAACAGAAATAACCGCAATCAACATTTTAAACTTAACGATTTATAGTGCATACCAATTTATAAATTTTATGTCCATTTGAGGCTACAAAGAAAAAAAAACACACTTCCTCCCCAGTGGGAAATTGAACTCAGGTCTCTACAGCACAGCAGGGATACCATGCTCTGAGTCAACAAATCTCAGTGTTACACCACGGAAGGTGTTGTGACATCCCTGAACCTTTCGTGAAAGTGTTTATTTGATGTTTGGCCATCAGGCTTCACACATTCTATAGTTTATGCCTACATTTTGTAACATTTATTAATAAAATATGAAAAAGTTTCTGTTTTAACAATGTGTTTGCACAGATTACTGTAGAAATGGAACACACATGAAATGCGTGTGTTCCAAATAATGATCTATTATTTCCACTCTAAAACTCCAGTTCAGTCACTCCCAGATAATCAAACAAGGCATGAGCTGGGAAAACTTAGTGAACGTTTGCGATGGTGGAGGATGGAATAGCCGGCTGCTTGCTGCTCGTCTTAATCGGCACATTTAGAAGACAAAAGAGAGGTGAGAATGTTTTTAAGGTGGGCCGGATCTACGAGTTTTTTCGTAGACTCTGGTAATTCTAGTGTGAACAGAAAACCAGAAGTGATGTCATCATGGAGTGTCGGAAGTGTCGTCTTGACAGGCGCGGAAGGAGATAATTCCAGATTGATGCCCTGTTATTTTTAGGTAAATACCCACAAGACAGTTTAGCCTTAAGTCTCAAATGACACAGAAAGAAATGGGTTCCTTTAAAGTTTACAATGCAAGGTAAATTTTACCCGAATATGGTGGCACATGCTTAAAGGGGCTGAACTGTCTGTTTGTTATCTCCTTAAGTCTTTCTAGCAAGAGAAATCCATAGGCAACTGCTGATCACTTTTCTTTATTTTACTCTTGACATTTTGACCCCAAAAGAAAAGTAAGGACCAGGACCCATTAAGAGCATATCAGTGATAAACTCTGTAAGATTCCAAATGCTATCTGCACCTATGTTGTCTACATAAAAGAGTGAGGTATTTTGTTGGTATGATGTCACTAATGGTGCTAATTGTTTGTAAATATTCTTCTGCAATAGTGAATAAAAACCTTTTACAGATGTAGAAATATGTTGCTTATGTCATCTTTCAATCTATTCATAATAATTGGGATTATTATCTCTTTATAGTTTTATCCTCATATCTGTAGCTAAAAACTGCCCACTTCCATTTTCACCCCAATTAGTGTTGGTAGGACATTAGTGCCCTACAGAATGAAATTGCATTTGGCCTGAAATTTTATGCTATTATTATTTAATAAGAGCAAAGCACTATTGGAAGCATAGTAATTAGCAGATGATCAGATCAAGAGTCTCCTGTTCACTTTAATAAAGGCAGGAAAATAATAGGCCCTTCTTATTGTCTACTTGCACAGTCACATAGGCCCTTTAGATAACTCAAGGTGATTGGACTAACAGGATACTAGAGACAATTAGTACTGAGTAGCAACCATTAAACAGTGACCAGTGTGTCATGATTATCATATAACTCTTTGCTTAAAGATTTAGTGCAGTCATAAAAGTCTGTAGCATGTTTTCTTTTATGTCCATTGATTTCAAACAGTTAAATAAACATGTTGTACTTCAATTTCTACTTCTAGTTTATAAAAGGAAAATTAATATTTTATAAAAATTATTTGGCAACTCTGTTCTCCTACTTGGCTTTCTGTTCTCTGTCTTAAAATTAAAATTTTCTTCATGTTTCATATATCATCTAACTTCAAATAAAAAGCTTTTTATACTATAAGATACATACATACATATTTTTGAGAATATAGCAAAAATACAGCATTAAGCTCATTTAAAGCATATAGCACAGCAACATATTAATGATTCATTATTTGTTATTTTTCAATCTTTGCTACAGCTGGTACGCTAGATATCAGGATAAATTTATTATTTCTTTATTTGTTTTGTTTATTTTTACAATTTGTTAGGTGATGTTGGCACTATTATATTATAAGTAATACTATAGGTAATGCTCCCTTTTTCCTTCCTTTCTTTCATATTGATCTAAATCTTCTCAAAAAATAGCTCTTATTAAATAACTACACAAGATTCTTACATTTTATATTTAACTAACAAAATACCCGCGCTTCGCAGCGGAGAAGTAGTGTGTTAAAGAGGTTATGTAAACATATATATACATAAACATATATACATATATATACATATCTACATATACACATATCTACATATACATATATATATATATATATACATATATACATATATATACTGTACATATATATATATACACATATCAACATATATATATATACACACATACATACATACATACATTCATATATATATATATATATACACACATACATACATTATATATATATTCATATTATGAGGGGCCGTTCAGGAAAAAAAGATTGGTTCGTAAATATATACATTGGTTCAGTTCTATATATCGGTTCGGATAAATTGGTTTGAATATATACATTGGTTTTAATACATCCGTTCAGATATATATATCGGTTCACATATATACATTGGTTGGCATACATTGGTTGAGATATATAAATCGGTTTGAATACATCCGGTCAAATATATACATTGGTTTAGATACATTGGTTGAGATATAAATAAATTGGTTTGCATAGATCCGTTCTGATATATATACATTGGTTGAGATACATCCATTCAGATATATACATTGGTTTGAATACATCCGTTCAAATATATAACATTGGTTGAGATATATATATTGGTTGGTATACATTGGTTTATATATATATATATTGGTTTAAATAGATTGGTTTAGATATATACATCGGTTCAGATACATCCGTTCAAATATATATATTGGTTCAGATAGATCCGTTCATAAGCCCTCATGGTTGGGGTTCTCGATTTCAAAGCACTTTTTTTCTTTTCATTATTTAAAACACTCGCACAGATACCCGCCTCTTTGCCTCGCTCCGTCCCTCCCCGGCTCATTGTACCCGCCTCACTCGCTCCCTCTTGTCCCACCCATGACAGATTCTTCTCAAAAGCTGAGTTACCAGAAAGCATTCATCACAACCGCAGTACTTCCCATTTTTTCACCTCATGAGACGCAGGTTTATCATTGACCGAAAGCCACCCGGTGATGTGTGTTATTCCGTATTCCATGCATTTCATTAAGGGGCGATCTGCTTCAGCAAGGCACTTAGTCCCATTTTCTGAAAGCATGTTATGGAGGAAAACACTGGAGTTGCTCTGTTTCTTTTAAATGTTGATCAGGGATCAAAATGACCAGAATATTTCCGCTTCACAAATAACTGATGTTTAACTGTGTTTATAGTAAAACTGACAATACCACACACAAGCACGTACATGCTCACACACACACTCAAACTCACAAATCGTGGGTCGCACATACTACTGATTAAGCGTATCTGTCAAGGGCGATTATTTTTTCACCCCATAAAACCTTTAGTTCATCATAGATAGAAAGCAGCGCGGTGATCTCTATTATTCATTATTGACATAATTTCATTTAAAGATGATTCACATCAGGGAGGAGAAAGGGTCTCTTATTTTGACAGGACTTTTTTTTTTTTTTTAAGGCGTAAGCACTCGCACATGCACGAGCTGACATAAGAAGAGAATAGTAAACTGAACGGATTTATATATATCCGAACCGCTGTATATATATTTAAACCAATGTATATGTAAAATAGCGATTTTCAACCTTTTTCATCTCATGGCACAAATAAAGTAGTAAGTAAAATTCTGCGGCACCCCAAAAATCATTTTTTCCAATCTGACAAAAAAATAGGCATGCAGGTTAAGTGGACTGGAGTTTCCTAAATTGGCCCTAGTGTGTATGTGGGTTTGGGTGTGTGTTCACTTTGTGATGCACTGTTGCCTTGTTCAGGGTTTGTTCCTGCCTTGAAGCCCTGTGCTGGCTCAGATAGACTGTCCAGGATAAAGTGGGTTAGAAAATGATTGGATAAATGAATGGTATCTTGATTCTTCTTCTTTCAGCTTCCCCATATAGTCAAGTCAAGTCAATTTTACTTATAGGGCACATTTAAAAACAACAAAAGTCAACCACAGTGCTGTACAATTTCCATAAATACACCAATACATATATAGGTACATCAAATAAAGAAACCAAAAATAAATACTCGCAGACAAGTTTAAAAAGCTAAGGCAAAAAGATCTGCTTTCAGGCAGGATTTAAAAGTGACCAAAGTTGTATACTAAATATTATTTCATATAATCAATTTACATGAACCTTTACTTCAATAATATACACATTATGTTTGTATTGCGTGAGCACCTTGCTATGTAGTTATTCCAATGAACACGTGGTATTGTCGAGCACATAGTGTCCCTATTTATACCCCACTACGCAGCAGCTGAATTTGATCACGCGTGCACATGTATAATAATAATAATAATAATAATTCCTTAAGTTTTTATAGTGCCTTTCTTACTAATCAAAGTAATTTATAAATAAATAAAATAAAATAACAGAAAGGAAGCCCCCGGACAAAAACCAGTGATCATTTAACTGCGACTCGGCAATCTTTCCCCTGTACCGCCACCTCTTCCTGTTAGACACGGCGCATTATAATTTTGAGCACTACTTTTTTATTTTAAACTGCCATAAGTAAATTATATCAAAAAGGTTTTTTAAAAAGCCACTTTGAGGCAAAGAGATTAAGTAATTACTATTATTTTTTTTGTAAGTCAATCAAAAATTATGCCTATTTTTTTGTCAGATCGGAAAAAATGATTTTTGGGGTGCCGCAGAATTTTACTTACTACTTTATTTGTGCCATGAGATGAAAAAGGTTGAAAATCACTATTTTACATATACAGTAATCCCTCGCTATATCGCGCTTCGCCTTTAGCGGCTTCACTCTATCGCGGATTTTATATGTAAGCATATTTAAATATATATCGCGGATTTTTTGCTGGTTCGCGGATTTCTGCGGACAATGGGTCTTTTAATTTCTGGTACATGCTTCCTCAGTTGGTTTGCCCAGTTGATTTCATACAAGGGACGCTATTGGCAGATGGCTGAGAAGCTACCCAACTTACTTTTCTCTGTCTTTCTTGCTCTGACTTTCTCTGATCCTGACGTAGGGGGTGTGAGCAGGGGGGCTGTTAGCACACCTAGACGATACGGACGCTCGTCTAAAAATGCTGAAAGATTATCTTCACGGTGGCTACCTTCTGTGTGCAGCTGCTTCGTGAAGCGACATGCTGCACTGTGCTTCGCATACTTAAAAGCTCGAAGGGCACGTATTGATTTTTTTTATCTGTCTCTCTCTCTCTCTCTCTGCTCCTGACGGAGGGGGTGTGAGCTGCCGCCTTCAACAGCTTTGTGCCGCGGTGCTTAGCATACTTAAAAACAAACAGCCCTATTGATTTGTTTGCTCCTTTGAAGAGGAAGATATGTTTGCATTCTTTTAATTGTGAGACTGAACTGTCATCTCTGTCTTGTCATGGAGCACAGTTTAAACTTTTGAAAAAGAGACAAATGTTTGTTTGCAGTGTTTGAATAACGTTCCTGTCTCTCTACAACCTCCTGTGTTTATGCGCAAATCTGTGACCCAAGCATGACAATATAAAAAACAACCATATAAACATATGGTTTCTACTTCACGGATTTTCTTATTTCGCGGGTGGCTCTGGAACGCAACCCCCGCGATGGAGGAGGGATTACTGTACATTGGTTTAAATATATATACACCGGTTCAAATATATATACAGCGGTTCGGATATATATAAATCCGTTCAGTTTACTATTCTCTTCTTATGTCAGCTCGTGCATATGCGAGTGCTTACGCCTTAAAAAAAAAAAAAGTCATGTCAAAATAAGAGACCCTTTCTCCTCCCTGACGTGAATCATCTTTAAATGAAATTATGTCAATAATGAATAATAGAGATCACCGCGCTGCTTTCTATCTATGATGAACTAAAGTTTTATGGGGTGAAAAAATAATCGCCCTTGACAGATACACTTAATCAGTAGTATGTGCGACCCACGATTTGTGAGTTTGAGTGTGTGTGTGAGCATGTACGTGCTTGTGTGTGGTATTGTCAGTTTTACTATAAACACAGTTAAACATCAGTTATTTGTGAAGCGGAAATATTCTGGTCATTTTGATCCCTGATCAACATTTAAAAGAAACAGAGCAACTCCAGTGTTTTCCTCCATAACATGCTTTCAGAAAATGGGACTAAGTCCCTTGCTGAAGCAGATCGCCCCTTAATGAAATGCTTGCAATACGGAATAACACATATCACC